>NC_071293.1:11268074-11568074 GCF_943737925.1 Anopheles nili
AATTATTCACCCGTTTAAAAGTTAACTTATTTATTGATGTGCTTTTCACCTTTTACATATCTATGCAAATTTAATTTCTGTAATACAAAGTTACAATCACAAAAATATTCAATTTGAATAACTGTTCTTTTTAATACCGATTTTTATTTGCGCCCATTTTGTAAAATGTAAGGGCACTTGCTTTAACAGCATCGTAAAACACATCATGAATTTTGATTACATGTTTCATTGGATGTTTTTATGAATCCTGTTACACACTTAACCATCACTTTAATCGCCTGCAATTTCGCACTCGTAAAGTGCACCCAACCGGTCTATAAATCATATCATGCTCCGTCCTTTTTTGTCCGCTTGCGACTGACATTTTAATTGCGCTATTAAGTTGTATTCAGTTCCCCTCATGGCCACGAGCGAGCTAGCACGAGTGCATGCGTCAAAACGACCGAATGATTGGCTAAGCACCACACGCAGCCGATCCGATTACGTTGATTAATCGACCTAGAGTACATGGTGCCAAATTAATTTAATTCTTGCTCAAAACCACGACAAGTGCAGAGCAAGAGAGATGGCTTACGAGCAGAGTGTTAAGTGATTGGTTGAGCTGGTGACGGCTTTCTTTTCGCTTAAATGAAATATGTTGGAGCGAGCGAGACGCCCGACCAGAGAGAGAAGCAGGGAGAGTCAAGTGTACCAAGGCGGAAAAGAGATGGTTAGCGGTGCCGAACGTCTATCGGTCCGGTACATAAAGTACAGCCTTGGCTACATCAACAGTTAGTACGTATACAGCTAGTCTCGCGAGCTGATCCTAGTACGCGCGTGCGCGAGTGAGCTAACTTTTCTAAACCCTTTCTGGTGAGGGTGTCCATCGGATTTGCGTTCTACGGGTGTGCAAGTGTACAACGGCGTGCAAAAGAGAGCGTGTGTCCGTGATTGAGTGAGAAGGTGTGTGCGTGTGTGCGCGTGTGTATGAGGGTGAGAGGTTCCGGGAAAACCCGGTCAATGGTCAGCGAAAACTGTGTGTGTGTGCAACTCCGTGTATAGAGGGCGCGTGCTGCGTGTGCAGCGTGTAGTAGTGCAGGGGCGCTGTTCGATCGCAGGACACCACTCACCGAGAACACTGCAATCAATACAGACACGCGATGCAGCTCAACCTGACAGATAGCCTGTCCAACCATCAGCCTGTCGCTGGCGCACCGGACAAAGACCTCTCAGTCAGCTTCCTGCAGCATGGTGCGACTGTCAACAACAACAACTACGACCTGTGCAAGGATGTACCCCGTTTGCCGAAGATCGAGCTCAGTGACGGCGAGGAGTCGGGTGATCCCGCCGGGTCCTGTGGATCCTCATCCTCGCGATCACCGCCACCATTTGTGCAGGCACCGATGTCAGCTAGCTCGCAGGAGACGCGTGACGGTGCTGGTGAGGAGGAAGACGAAGGTGTTCGGATGGTGGATGAGGGCGCAGAAGAGAGCAACGATATGGCGGAGGCCGACGGTGGGGATGGAGATGAGTACGAGCAGGATGACAACAAGCTCGCTCCGCTAGATCAGGAGAAGATGACGCTCGCAGTGAAGAAGGTGTTCACGGACTATAAGTGGACACCTCCAGTGACACCCACCAGGTAGGCCCTGCAGGTGTTGGATGTGCTGACTTTCACACGTCAAACCAGTCGGTTCTGTGCGCCTTCTAATGGCTGTTGGAGGTTGGAAATGATCGGTAGTAACTCAAGATCACCAGAAGAAGAACGTGTCGTGCTCCACAAGTAGAGTTGAGTCATCGTTTTTGGTTGCTCGTTTGGCAACGCGTTTTTGCACCTTACACAATGCATTTAGATGCATTTAGATGCATCTAGCTCGTAGAGTGCTGCGATACCCCTCCTAAGATAGAGATCCCCCGTCACCGCTTTCCGATGCTTTTTGGAGCCACTCTAAAACCCTGCAACATCCCAGTCATCGGCATCACCAGCCATGATCAAATCGCCAGAACAACATCGAACGGAAGTGTTAAAACGATTGCTCGATGCGCCGCATCGTAAAGCATAAATCAAACAAACAAGCGCTATAAGTAGGCAGGATGAGAGAGCCACCACGAATAAAAAGGGCAACATGGAGGGTGTTTGGTAGACGTCGAGATAAGAAAACGGTGGGCAGCTTCAAGAAGGAAAGCACAGCACACTCGCGTACTCACACGCACGCACACACATACCAACGAAGGGTGTGGAGGGGGGGGGGGGGAAATCGCACACCAAAAAGCAACAACGAAAAGAAGAAAAGAAAGAAAAAAAAACAAACGCCGCCTCGCCGCGATGGCTTCGGTTTGGGAAGGAGGGCCATAAAGTGTTAGGTATTCAAATTTTATGCATCAATTGGTGTCAGTCTGTAAATTGATGGCTCTCCTCCACCTTCACTTTCCTGCTCGGTAGGCATTTTCGCTCCCCCACCCATCGGTTCGGGGGTTCGGGGTTTTGTTCCCCTAATCGGACGTCTCCTAACCCTTCTGTGGGTGAGCTTTAGTTTTCCCGATTTTTTGGTTTGTTCGTTGGATTCACTCTTTTTGGGATCGTGGATATTTTTGACATAAACCGCAGAGCGTGGCCTCCGGGGAAGCGAAACGCTAATGTTGTGCCAATAAAAGACCCCTGGGGTGGCTAGCTCGGGAAGTTGGATGTTTAGAGGTCTGGCAGGGTGTAGAGGTTTAATCTGAAGGGAGATTGTGGACATCCGAATGAGAGGACAAGGTCATTCATCTTCAAAGGTTTACGAGCTCAACTTCCAGGTAGATTGTTTAGGTTATCAATATTCTGAAATTGGGAGTATGTCAAAGTACTCCGTAGAACTGTTGAGGGAAAGCTGACGTCCTCTAAATTGGCGTTGATTTAAGAGCGCTCATTTGTTCGATTTGGCCAACAGTCACCTCTGGCACGTCCGTTCACGTTTCAATCAGTCATCTGTCGGTCCCCCAACCACGCTAGGCCTCCAACCGTTTTCGCTCTCGTTCCACAAACGAAAGCGCCGCCGAGCGGATCGGGCGGGAATTAAAACGGCCCAGCAGAAGGTGTTTAGCACCTTTCCGCTAAACGACGGCCGGTGGGTCGCTGGAATGATGTATTTAAATTTTAAATTCTTCCACCACACCCACCCCTCCGAAGGGGGACCCCTTTTTATGCCCTGTCCCCTTCGGTTTCTCACACCTAACCTACGCTGAGGAGGCGATCGTGGCGCTTTCTCTAAAAGGTACTCCTGGTCCGGTAAGCCGAGTCATCGCGCCCTGGGAACCGTTTCGAGGTGACATCGGCATCCGAGGTCGATGAGTAGTAAAATATAAATCCTGCGGGACATGTCCTGGAGAGAAATTAATAAAAACACCCAACTACTGGAAATGCTCGTAAAGATGTTCACCCGACAGGGTGAACGAATCGCTAAAATGAGTGAGTTCGTGAAACGCGAGTGTTCTAAAATCCTGACGCACAGATGAAAATGACACCGTTTGGTTCTTTTTACCAAAAAAAAAACACAAAATCGACCTCAAACAAACCGCAATAAAGCAAACGAGGACACATCAAAGCCACAAAAACGGTACCGCAAACAGTTGGAAGCAATAAACATCCATCGCCCGGACCGGTTTCGTGTTCTCGGTTTTACGCCAACCGTGAAATAGCCGGAGGTTGCGTGTGCTATGTGTTTCTGGGCCGACATCGTGTGGGTCCGATTAGGGACGCCGGAAAATGCACGCGCCCTTAATCAGTGAGTCTGCGTGGAAGAAAAACAAAAAAGGACGAAAGTGGACGTTTATTCTCACGCACGTCAAGTGAAATAGCGTACCGTGTCGATGGTGCAGGTGAATCGATTCCAGATGTTGCTTGCTCGCGGAAAGTCTCAGCAGGAGCCTTCTTTGAACGACTTGACAGCTCGCAGGAACGTCGTATTTGAGACGACGTTCTATGGATGGCTCCCGTAAGAAGCCATGCTAGCTTTTGATTTCTTTCATCTTAAGCCACACCTGGGCCTGGTGAAAGCCTGCTGCTACTTGACTTGCGTATTGTGCGTGACATTTTTTGCTCAGTACGTGTCAATTTTGACAGCTAGTATTTAATGCCTCTTTCTAATGCGAATTGACGTGTTTGGGAGCTTGACATTTACGCCGGCGATTCTTTGGACCCAGGAGACTTAAGCCCTTCACCGAGCTGGGAAATGGAGCGGGTGGGCTAGAATTTTTCACCCACCCATTCACCGCCCCTCTCAAAGAACCCCCCCGAACTTGAGCGCTTGTAAACAACGATTAGATTGCACATTTTCGATGCCGCCGGTCTGGCCAGGTTTTGCCAGTGGATCGCGGCCCAACATCAAAAGGGACACGCGGTACCGCCGAAACCTGGCACGATGCCCTTCCCCTCCGGCCTGGTCACTATCACACCCCCTCCTCTACCCCACCCCTAAAGCCGGGGCTCTTAATCGTCGAAGAGAGGTCGCGCGCCCGTCCGCTTGAGTTGATTTTATTTGATTTCATTTTATCTCGCCGGCTCGATCGCGACCGATGACAGACCCGGAAAGGTGCGGTAAGGGGTGGATTAAGCCAAGGGCAAGCGAGAGCGCGCGTCCTCTCGAGATCAACCACCGAAAAGGCGCTGGTGCCCGTTGTGGGTGGGCGCGCATGGCTTTGGACCCCAACGCTACGAAGCGCCGGTGAAAGAGAAACGAGAAAGGAGCGCCCGGACAAACGCCCTGCAAACAAAGGGCTACCGGTGGAAGGGGGACAAGACACAGCGGGAGAGAGAGAGAGTGAGAGAGAGAGACAAGAATTTAATTAGATCAACATTTTTCACCCAATCGGTCAATCGGCACTCGGTGGCATTTATTATTATTTCCCATCTCGAGCCCCGGATCGTGGCGTTTTCTCAACACAGACCCCCCCCCTCTCTCTCTTCCTCTTCACCTCTTCACCTCTTCCTTCATCCCGTGCCAAGCTCGAGAGGGCGGCTAACCCTTTTTTGCTTCTTTCTTTGCACGCTCTTCCTTTCTCTTTGCTGGCTCCTTTGCGGCTTCGTGGCCTCGAAGGGTTTTTTTTCTTCCGTTTTTTTGAGGCACCCCACCAGTTGCAACCATCCTCGTTGGGGGTACGGAAAGGGTGTCCACCATTACGATGGGGCTCGTGTTCCTTCCCTGCACCATCCACTTGTGGCGTCCTCGAAATGCGAGCGCCGGTTTCGTCGCAATTACAAATGGAGTTTTCCCACCCAGCCTCTACGCTAGGGTTTTGCGAAGGCATAAGGGCAAAGGGGTAGGGCGCCACCAGAAGGGAACCCCGCGAGCCCACCGTGTTAAGGTTCGCTCTCGATCGCGTTCGCAACCTAATTATATTCGGCCCTCTCCCAGGGCACCTGAACGTCCCGTCCCAGTGGTGTCATATTCCGTGCGAGATTAATCGGCAGCTAAGGAAAATGTAATGAAAAGGAAGCGAAAGCGCACCCTTCCGTACAACCAACTCACCCAGCCGCGCCGACGCCCAAGATCACGCGGACGCCCGGTCGGGTTTAATCAGAAATTTTAATAGAAATTAAATATCATTCTGATTACAACGGAGCGAAATAAAAGCAGCAAGCGCGAAAATGGGAAAAACCCTGGATGAGCGAAAGGAAAAGCGGCCGCTGCACACTGCCGGGAAATTGCCGTTCGACCGTTGGCTCCTTAGAATCGATAAGCCTTTTTTCCTCTCTCTCTCTCTCCCCACTCCTTTCACCCCCTCCTCGCACTCTCCTCCTACGTCACGGTACGATGATTAGCCGCTGATCGCCGGCCGATGTTGGGCAAAGTACGATTCTCGCAACGGGCGTTCGGATGTTTGGTGTTTTACTTTCTCGACGCACGGAAAAACTTCTCGCCAGCTCTTTCCCATAGCTGGCGAAAAATTAACCCAGCCACCCCCCCTGGCAGTCCGGCAGAAAAGGCTCGGCGAGTGATGCTGCATAATCGATGTTTATCTTGACCGCTAATCCTGCTGGGGCCGCTCGTGATGCTGTGCCTATTTTGAGCCGCCTTTCAACGAAAAGATCGGTTCGAGCGCCATTCACCGTCGGATAGGGCACCGAAGGAAAAGCTGGAAAGGGATTATGGGCGGCGAAGAAAAAAAGACAAAACAAACGTGCGGAAAGACAAAGAAAAGCAAACGCAGTGTTAAAGGTACTGGAAGGAGCAACAGTTAAGTGAAAAAGGTGCTTAATATCTACGAACGAATCGAAGCTAGGAATAAATGAAGCAAATTAAAAAAAAGGGAATCTAAAAAGATCAACAAACTATTACATTTATCTATTGGAAGTTGAGTTCGATAGTTAACAAATCACGTGAGCGAATTGACGTGACATGATGTGAAATAACTTTCTCCTTATCGATAAGAACCGTCACCTGAGCTCGGAAGTGCGAAAGAGCAAGCCAATCGAAACCCAACCGACGATAACGTGTCGAAAAAGGGAGCAAATTGTGATGGTGTCAAGCCAAGGCGACGCTTAATCACGAGCTGTCATTGACCTAGGCGAGGGCTCGAAATAAATCTCACACCACTTGGGTCAGTGTAATTATTTACAGCATTCGCTCGAAGACGTCGGCGTAAAAACGTGCACTCAAGTACCGTGGGTCTTACCATCGTCTTCTAAATCTCAATATTATCGATTATTGGAGCCGTTTGGTTCTTCTTTCCAAACAGAAAACCCAACCGCTCTGCTGTCGATTTGAGTGGTTTAAGAACTCTTTAACGCGGCTTCCTGGACGTGCGGTCTCCTCGTCGAGTTTTAGCGAATCATCATTAAACACCCGCAATAAGCCCGACCAAAGATGGGGACACATTTTGCGATGTTTTACGGGACAATCCGGGCATCGATGACCTTCGTCTAGCACATTAGCACGTGCCTGTCCCGTGAGGATGCAAACCTTCCAATAATCTACGCCAACCCGATACGTCAAAGAAGACAAAATAATGCTGACGCAATTTGACAGCGTTTTGTGTTCGTTTGATTTGCCACATCTCTGACTCTGCCTCTGAGGCGGTTCGTAACGGAATGGTGTGTTTTGAAATCTCGGTTAAATCAGTACAATTTCCCACCCGCCCCTGAACCACGACACACCCGCTCTAACCTTCCCAGCCCAGCGCAAGCTTCGAACCCCCGGACGTCGGCAAAAAGAGGGCCACCATAAAGTTTAGATTTTATTAGACACCCGAGAGGAGCGGAACGTGATAATGGAAAAACACTTGATCGTCGAAGGGAAAAATAACCGCACGCACGGCTGAAGTACCGCTCTTGACGAAATCAACTCGTCAGCAGCACTGCAAGGGCCGTTAATTTGCTATGATAAAAAGGGCGTCGCTCGGAAAGCGACGGTAATGAGGCAGCATCATCTTGAAACCTGCTGTGACAGGCAACACAAGAGAGGATGCTGGAAAAATGCCACGGGTGCGACTTCTTACCTCGCTTAGACAGCGGAAGGTTGTGCTAGGTCAGGGTGACTCCCCAACGATGGCTTTTAAACGTACATTGCTGAGCATTCCAAAGCCAGGCACCAGATTAAAGCCGTGATGAGCAACTGCTGCCGAAGCCAAGAGCTCGATCGATCCACCATGAGCCTCACGCGCTTATTAGCAGTACACACACAACGGTGCATGCTAATGTCTGTCTGCGAGTCGGTGCCATCGATCGATTGCAGGATGAAAAACCCTCACGGCGACTTTGTCGGAGGCCACCTGACGCGACATCCCGAATAAATCAGACCCACCAGCTCGCTCATTTGCAACTGCTGTAATGCAGGTCTTACCTTTGGATTGCAGTTTTTCTCCCCCTCGTGCGTGTGTGTGCAACGAAAGGTGTTAAGTGCTCTGCCCGCCGCGCAGGATGCCGGCGCTGGTTCGCCTTTTTTTTGTATTTCGCGTGCTGCTTACCAAAAGGCGCACCCTTCCGATCGCCGCCGGTGGGATTCGATAATTAGCGTCAAGTGCAGGGTGCGCGATCGTCACCGTGGCCATAATTCAATTAGTAAACACCCCCTTTTGGTCCCTTTCTCAGCGTCAGCTTCGGGTGACAGGAGACCGCAGCTCGATGCAGGCAGGAATCGCGGGAATTGAGAATTTCTGTCTCTCGGGCGGGCGATGGCCGGGGTTGTGGCGTTATTTTGAACCCATTTGCAGTGGCGCTAATGCTCTGAAGACAGCTCCAAATATTCACAGGATCTCTGAGCCCTTTTTTTTGTTGTCGTTGCGATAATTTAGATGGACTTTTTGTCTATTGACAAGTGATGAATACAACTGGCTGAATGCCTATTTTTTTTGACTAGACACAGCCCTTAAAGGTGGTTCTATTGCTTTTTGTTGCTACTTACAACACTCTTAGAAATTCTGTTCCAATTATTATCTTTTTATGATTTTTTATAAAGCACATATATACGAAAAGGTGATGAATTGAATTTAAATATTTGTGGAAAATGACCATTTGAAGCAAATGAAGCAGTCAGCTCATTAGTTCTTCAAACACGTCTCAAGTCATGTGTGACACAGGCCACTTTAATTGCTTTAGTTTATTTACTGACTTTCTATCAAATTACAAATCGCGCCAAAACCATGGCAGCTTAAATTTGCTTTAATTCCAAAAGCTCATAGTTCTCCTACTTCTCGAGCACACCACAAAACCTCACGTACGGCACAACTCGTAAAGGATACTGACTCCTGAGCCCATTTTCCGCTCCTTTTCCCCTCGCTCTCTTCCCCCCTCCCCACGACGCACCAACCGACGTCAGCAGCGCTTTTCCGACCACCATTTTCCGGCACGGCACGCGAACCTGCGTACCATCGGTGCCTCCGGCTCAGTTCCGGTCACCCTGCACCCGTCACCTGATGCCGGCCCAAAATGTGACGAAAATGTACCTCCTCCCCTCCTCCCCACCTTCCCCGATTACCCTCTCAATCAGGTGGGCCGGGGGAGAGTAAACTTTCCCATCTCGGCCCACGGGGGAAATAAAGTTTGATCACCCGTTTGTTGACGCCGCTGTCAATGCTGTCCCCCGTTGCCCACCTTTCGTGTCCGCTATTTCCTCCCCCCCCCCCTACCCAACCTCCGTTACCACTCCTCACCCCACAACATATCGTTTGTCGGTCGCTCCGCGTGCGTGCGCTGTTCGGCCGGCAAACAAACAACAAGTAGCTCACAAATTGCGTAATTCAGATGCAAATTCAAACAAACACACAACCGCCGCCTGCCGCCATGAGAACGTGTCAGCGTGTGTGTGTGCGTGTGTGTGCGTCTTCTGTGTCTTGTGGATCTTTTCCCAAAGATTGCAGGTCGGCCGGCGAGCGAACGAGTCTAAACGGTGGCTTCGCTCTGGTAAAAGGGCGCACTTCCTGTTCCAAAATATGAAGAAAAAAAAAGGCAGGAGAGGAAACAAAACAAAAACGATGCCCGATGGAGAATAGAAAAGTGCCGCCTGCCCAAAAACCTTTGCGGGACCGCAAAGGGTTGGTTTTTCGATGGGGCAGTTTTTCGTTTTCTTCCCCCAGTTCAGTTAAACACCGCGGCAGCAAACGCACGCGAGTGTTTGCCAACACCGCATCCGGTCACGGGTGCAAGCGAACGCATTAAAGGGCCACACTTGGACCCTGGAGAGTGTTTCTAGTTGGTAACAAACCAGCCCCACAGTGCACAAGCTCTGGGAGGGAGTGCAAAAATCAGAAGAAAAAAAAATCCAATACGAACTACCTTCACACGCTTTCCAGACTCACTGAACACCCGTTCTCGTGGGGGGTGGATCCCCCCGGGGGGAGTGGGGTATTGCGTTTTGCGTCTGTTTCGTCTTTCCCTGGCGACAAAGACACATGCGCCTGCACGGATGCAGCTCGATGCAAATGTAACACGACTGCAACGACGCTACGCTGCAGCGTACTTGCGAAGGGTGGCCGGTTGCGGATGGGGTGTGGGGTGGGGAAAGGAGATCGTAAATCCCTTACCCAAGAAAGCGTCAGTCGGCAAGACACATGTTCGAAAACACTCGCTAAGGCATGAGGCTGTGATGGGTGGTTTTGTTACTGGAACGCGTTATATTCGCGTTTTTGAATTAATTTGCGGAACACACTCTCATATTGGAACACTCTGTGACGTGTGTGGTTCTGAGATGAGCACACACCTTGGAGATTGGAGGTTATTGAGGATGGTACTTCAAACTATTTTTTTTACAAAATTTTAAACTATTGCTCGCACAATGTCTGCTATTACATCTGATCGAAATATGATTTGAAGCACGAATAGTGCTCAGAATTAATTTTGGAGCATGCGTGACACAGGCGGAACTTCTGAGAAGAGCTCACTTCTTGGGGACATTACCCTAAACACTCGCACCTCTAAAGTTTTTGGTCCGTTTGGCTCGCGAGTTACTTTTGCCAGTTTCAGCTTGTGAGCCAAATCAAGAGTAAAGCTCGTAATTAATATTGCAGCATGTGGGGCATGAACTTCTGACAAGAGCATTACCCTTGAGTTGTGCTCCCTGGAGGTCCATGAGGTCATTGACCTACTCCTAGAAAAACCTCTGCCCGAGCTCATGCGCTAATCGAGAAGTGATTAAAATCGAATCCAAATTGCAACACACCTCCTAAAACCTGGAAGGTCGCGCTCGTGTCAGATGCTCAGCTTGACAGGTCAGCAAATAGCGCACTCCTTCAAAAGTTCAACATCCCGCTACGGGGCTCTTCTCAGAACAAACCCCCATCCCGTTCGGCAGCCGGAAACGTCGATTGTCAACATCAACCGTATGCCGGTGATCGGTTCGCTTTTCGAGAGAGAGAAAAAAAAAACCATCCCCGGTACCGTTTGCGAGAAGTCATTGGCGGCTTCCGAAAAAAAAAAGCTTAGATGCTGCGGGCGACGTTGGCCAGACCTGCGGTAATATATCAACCCCGGACCAGAGCGGCATCCTTTTGGTTTATGGTTTTCGGTGCGTATTTACCTGACAGCCTCCGGACACCTTCCCGAGGGTGGAAAAAGCTCATCTCACTCGTTCTCGTTCGCTCTCGTGCCGTGGGGAGACCGAGGCGATCATAAAAATTGACACATCGGGCGCCAGGGTGGGGTTACCGGTTGAGGGAGAACCATCCCCACACCCCCCCGTCGCCTGGTGCGGGTGATTGTGTTTATGAATTTCAAATGAGCTGTTTAACAAACGCGCGCGGCGATGGCCAAATTAAACGCGTGGGCTTCACCGAGCGGGGCTTCGGGAAGAAGGGGAAAGCGGTGAACGTGGGGTCGCGTGGGGAAGGTGAGGTGGTTCACGCAAGCATAAAATCGTGCGTAAGTAGATGTGCAACGGCCCTAGAGCCTCGGTTAGGAGGGCGAGCAGTGAAGCGCGTGAAGGGAACTTTTTCTCACCATTAATTTCCTTCTCCTGGCTTAACCCTCCATCGGCTTTTTTGGGGTCGGTGGGGTGGGTGGCTTTTTTTTTATGTGTGTGACGCATCACCTCCCCACCCCCCCACACACGAGGGCGAGTGGTTTATTGGCCGTGCGGAGCCCGCTTAAAGGGGGTTATCGGAGTTTCCCACCTATATTTGCGCCAAACGGCTGATACATTTACCGTGCTTTATTGCCGGCTCACTCTTCCACCGTGCGAAATGGGCGCTAATGGCAGGACACAAGTGTACACACACACACACACGCACACCGGGTGGGTATTTTTAGGGTGAATCACTCCACCCACGACATCGATTTGAGAAGCACCCTTAAGCGCTCTATCTCACCTCCATCGAAAGGGTGAGCCCCTTTTAAGGGCTGGCTGGAAATAGAACCTGCGACCTGGCGAAGGATGGCTCCTGACCAGAACAGCCTTCAGCCTGAGCCTTCGGCCACAAGGAAGCTGGGTGGGAATTTATTTCCGGAATCAGGAACACGGAGGGCGGCTAATTGTGGCCCTTCGAAGGTTTGATTGGCTTTTTGGGATGCCAGTTCGAGCGCTCACTTGCGTGAAATTGCGCCGTAGATTGGCGAAATTGCGAGAAGACACATGTTTGAGGAGGTTTAGGTGACTTAAAGACACGACGACTAATGGATGTCACGGTGGCTGAGGCGACCCACGGGATGTTCGGGATCGCAATCACAAGACCGGCCGGGCGGCTCTTTTACTGCTAATTATCTAGCATTCTTAAAACGATGAAACGAAAGCACGATGAAATGAAAACCATCGTGCGGAAGGACGACGCGAGCAAAAGGGAATGCCCAAGGATGGTTTAATCACCGTGTGGCAGGCTCCTACAGGTTCATTGAAGGTCAGCTCGAACGAGAGCGAAAGAGAGAGAAGAAGATAGTGAGAGAAAAAGGGCAAAAAAGGGTCCAGAAATTGGACCCACGGCCAGGAGCACGTTACGCCCAGACGCAACGTCAACTGCCCTCAAAGGATGTGTACGCTGAGGGGTTTCTTATTTATGTGTATTTGTTCATCTCCCCCCCCCCCCCCACCCCCTTTTCATTTTCCATACCCGCTCGTTGCCTCCGACCACGGTGGTGCATGATTTCACGCCCGTGAAGTCAATTTCGGTTCACTTTTCTCGCCCCTTTTTTTTTCTACCGTCCAATCTTGGCTGCAATGAGTAAGCGACGAAAATGAAAAAAAAAAACGGGCACGATCCTGAAGCCCGAAACAGGACCGGGCTCGGGGGAAAATTAGCCGTGGCGTGCTTAGTGCAGTGGGTGGAAAAGTGGTCGTGAAAAACGTGGGTAAGAAAATACGCCTTGAAGTGGTTGCGTGTGCCTTGGTTTCGGTCAGAATGCGACCAGAAGGCGAACGAACTGCTGGTGCACTTGAGTGGCCAGTTGCTTGGGATGGGTTTTTCTTCGTTTCCTTCACAAGTGGTACGGGTTTTTCCCCCACCCACCCGGGAAGGTTGGGTGTTTGGTGTTGAAATTAAACAATGGTTAGCGTTAGAAAGCGAAAGGATGTGAGGCTTATTTTTTTGGGTCTGTGAGTTGAATAAACTTCCAGCCGTTTAAAGCGTACACATTAAAGTGACATATCGTTTGAATTCGGTGTGCTGCACAGTGATCCTAGAGGTGGTAGGCAATTGGACATAATAGAGGTATTTCTGTGAAATTTTTTCATGCAATTATCCACACCAAAAAAAGGCCTCTTGGTTCTCTCATTAATCAGCAACTAATCAACTTGAACATTTTTCAAGCCAGCTTGGCACAGCTTCCACGAAAGTATCCACTGTGCCTTCGTTATCTGCCAAGTACACTCGCTTTGTGGTGTACTTGGATGAAGCAAAATCCTTAGATCTCCCAAAACTCGCGCCACTAAAGCGACGTGTGGAGGCGTTGCGTTCGATCCACGGAAGGGTGTCGAGCAAAGGTCGCTCACTTCCTGGGTGGTTTCGCAGCTACAGCTGCCTGTAACTAGGCCACCGCATCCGGGAAACTGGCCGGAACTGCTTTACGACCGAAATACGACCCGAAGCCTAGCTGTGCCAGTACGCCACCCAGTACACAACGCACTAATCATCTGCCAAACGGTAACCCTCGCCTCGTTTGCGCCTCCACAAGGCAAGAGTTCATTGCGAAAGTCTACTGAAGCACTGAGAAGTCCGCTGCCGAAGCAACATCAAACACAGAAGACGGCGTCTGGCGGCCAAAGCTGCGAAGCGCTTTGTTTCATCACAACGCCCGGGATGCTGCTCTGGTTTCCCCTGCACTCTCCCTCTCTCTCTTTCTCTCTCTTTCTCTTTCTCTCTCTCGCACCACCAGCTCGTGGTGGTTTCCATCAGGCAGTCGTCATCGGCACCGTCAGCGCTTTTCAAGTGGCCGGGTTCTGGCTCTCGTCAAGCCGTCCGGTGCTGCTGTCACCGTGCTGTCATGCTCGAAGTGCCGTGTTCGTTACTTCTCGATGCTTCACGATCATGACGGCGGATCCGCGCACACTTGCCGGCGACACGGCGGTGATCGTGTGCGTACAGAGCACGCCCCAGCAATCCCCACACACACACACACACCCGTACACCGCCCGATGGCATTCCGTGCATTCTAGATCGCGAGTGTCGATTAAGGGCTCTGCGCGATAGAGGCAAAAAAAGGCGAACCTCTAAACCGCTCGCACCACGCCGCCACTTCCCAGCGTTGTGGGGGGTTTTTTGTGTTTTGCTTTCTTTCCTTTTTCTTTTTGTTCTGCCTTCCTTCTCTTTCCGCTTTCGGGGTGCTGGTGCGCGGATCTGTCGTTTGCTCGCGAACCCACGCAACCACCCACTTGAGCCGGGTCTTCCGGAGGATATCTTCCAGAAATTGGAGATTAAATCTGAGACAAATCTCTAATCGTTCTCGTCAGCGTCGGCGTGTGGGCCCTTTTCGAACAATTATGGGCCGCTTATCGGGTGTTTTTGGGTGGAGCCGACCTTCAGCTGGGTCTTGGGCTGTGAACGCTGCTCTCCCATGTTGGGTGGTATCGAAATGATACGTGCTTGTGTACGCATCCGGGAAACCGTTGAAAATAATTGGAAATCGGACTCGTGTACTTAGGGGAGCAAACACAAAAATCGCCACTATTTGGGAATGAATTTTGAGATGCCCTTTTTTTCGGGACCGCTTTAAAGAGACGCACTAGAGCTGTTTGGAGCAAGAAGTCTTGTCCTTTTTTTTGTACCCAACAACCAAACGCTGTCATGTCCGAACGTGCATTTGGCGTATCGAACAAGTAAAACACACGCAAAAAAAGACCAAGACAGGCGAGATTTCGGCTGCAATCGCTCCTCGGTTTGGTTGATTTCCATTCCCATCGGTCTGTGCCGTTTAATGTAGGTTTTTTTTTGTCTTGCAATTCCAAGAACCGTTCATTATCGCCCACCCCATCCTCTGCCTTCCTTGCTTTACAACGGGAGAGCTTGGAAACCGACGAACCACCCAACCGGATGGTATCCATCATCCGGCTACGGTCAAGGAACATATGCATGCAGCAGGACTTGCGGACGATCTCGCTAATTTGCATCTCATCGCGGCCATTACACTGCGTGTGCGCGTGTGTGCGTGGATGAGAGGGTTGAGTTAGTGGTGGGAGGAAAAGCGGGAAATGGCGCGGGAACAAACACACAAAAAAAAAGAACATCGATTTTCATCCGTTTCGCTGCACCGCCAAGCCAAACCAACTGCAGCGATTCAATTAACGCTCGTTTTTTTTTCCTCCCGACGCCCGCCACAGGGTGGCAATGGTGATTGGTCCAACATATTCACCCACACCGGGGGGGGGATGAGAGTTTTTTCTTTATTTTAATTTAAACCGAATTTCCATCACCAGACGAAGCACGTCCCTCCGGGCCGTTTGTTTCAATTGGAAGGTGCTGCTGAAACTGGCATTAAAATGCAATTGACGCGTGCGTGGTGGCATTATGGTAGCCTTCGACAACTTCACGAGATTGAGCAGTTTTCCACCCTACCCATTTGGGGGGTGCTGGGGTGGAAAAGCTGATCGAATTAAATCATTAAAACCAAGCCAACGCAAACGAAACCTGGTCGTGGCGTACGTTTCGTGGCTCGCGCACCAAACTGCGAGGTCGAACGTCTTCCGCCCGATGAGATTACATAATGGTGATTGCATCCCGCCACCGTCCACCCCATTGGCATGTGGAAAAGGATACGCCGCCCCGAACCATGGCGGTGTTTTTATTAATGGTGCATCTTTTTTTTTTTTTGCTACCCGAGCTCACGTCTCATTTAACTGCAAAATGCGCAGCCCCGAGGGCTGCATCACCGGCATGGTGGTGGGGGAAAGGGTAGAGGGAGGATGGAAGGGCGCGAGTGAATCGTTCTTCGATTCGCGTGGCTGCAATCGAAATGACTCGGAGATAGCGATCGTCGCCAGCAGGCTCGATGCATGTTGCCTGACTGGGCAGACGAGCAAGCAAGAGAGAGATGATTTTTTCACTCTGTTTTCTCGTATGCTGCCTCTCAGTCCCACTTGTTATTGTTTCTGCATCTCGTGCAGCATCGCTAATGGGCGCGCGTTGCCTTGAACGTGGAAAGGAGGATTTCTTCTTTTTTTTGCATTTGCGCGATTTTCATGCTTTGCTATTTATTTTCAATCTCTATTTTCTCGTCATCATCGCCCGTCGTCGTCTCAGACACCTAATTAAGAAGTAACCCCCCCCCCCCCCCCCCCCACACACACACACACACGTGTGTGCGACACACTCTTTCGATGTGGCGTGCATTTTTGCATTGCACACACGGCTCTTTTGCGGTAGGGTTTTTGCTGTGCTACTTTCACCTCGATGTTTTCGAGCCGCTTCAAAGGGACTGAGAGAGCGTAGGGGACTGTTTTTCCCGTGGGACACGTCCTAATTGCCGGTAAAATCGTTTCATCTAACGCCAAAGTAAAAAAAAAGCCCCCGCCAAAACAACGCACGCGGTACGAAAATAAGTTTAATTGCGAGACGCGTTTCCGCGCAAATGGCCGATGTAGCATCCGGAAGTAGCCCGGATGTCTTCGCGCCGGAAGCCTTCGTGGTGGTCGCTTTTATAACTTCCGCTCACTCCCCCCCCCCCTCCCTTCTCCCCATCGAGTTGAAGGGTGAACCGTGGCTTTTTTGGCCTTGTTTGGGTTTATTTTCCGTGAGCCTGAAATAGGACGTTGCGGTTGGAGTAACTCAAAACACTTGCACACAGTCCGAGTACGAAAGCCGAGACAAATAAATGCCCTGGCTATCAGCCGACCCTACAAACCCACACAAACACGCGTATCCTGTGGCGCGTCCTGTGACGGGAACACCGAAACAAAAAGAAAAACACTCTCTTATCACCGACCGACCTCAAGATGCACCCCAATTGGGTGTTTTTTTTATGTTCTTTTTTGGCGGGCGAACGTACGCAACCGCATTTCCGGTGTGCCGTGCAGGATGCAGAAGAATCACGCCGACCAAGCGCAAACAGGGCCAAGCAAGCAAGCGACATTTCCCTCAACAAAAAAAAAGGACCGTAAAGAGCCTCAAACAAACCGTGCGGGAGGGCACATTTTCCGGAACCTGCGTCCTGTTTGACCTGCTTTCGTGCGTGTTTATTGCGCCGGCTTTTAAGTGGTGGTGGAATAAAATTATAGCCGACCCGCGGAGTCCCTTTTCGGCGGAATGGCTCGTCAATTATGTTTGTCCAAGGTGTTAGCGGACTGGGTACGGGTACGGGGGTGTGAAATTTCACCTGGGTAGAGAAATCGCTTTTTTTTTGTTGTTGTCTCGCTCGCTCTTATTCGACGAAGGGGATATTTTTTTCTAATCTGCAACACCTTCAGAAAGCGGCTGGATGTAATTACGGCAAGACGTTGGATGAGAGCCTTTTTACTCCCAGCCAAAGCCTCTGAAACGTGCCTTATGCTCGAGCTAATGCTGATACCATTACACTTACCTGCCGTTGTTGTTAAAAAAAAAGTCAAACTTTTCCGAATGGGGCTTTAGTTGATTCAACGTTCAATTCTACGGGACAAAAGTAATACGGGACCTAAAAGGAGTTCGAAACCATGCAACCTAATATTTACACAATCGCAATCCTTCCGATGCATAAACAGCCTGGTGCGTACGAAAGTCAGTGTGAAAGCATTTCTCAAAGCCCGTGGCTACCCGTTATAATCGCATAAACTAACTATTTATCTCTCATCCGTCCGGTCTCGCTTGGTCTCGTGAAGATCGCTAATCGTCAAAAAGAAACAACACATCAAGCGACCGATGAACGCCTTCATGGTTTGGGCCCAAGCCGCCCGTCGTGAGATGGCCCAGCAACACCCGCGCCTGCAGAATTCGGAGATCAGCAAAGACTTGGGGAAAATTTGGAAGTAAGTACTACCGCATTGCAGGGCTTCGTATTTGTTGAAAGACGTCAGGAACTAGAAATCAACTTGAAGTTGGAGCACGTCACCGAGCGGTTCGTTTGGTAGGAAGGAGTTCTGGAGCTGCTCCAAGTCGCTACCATCAACGTCGCTATCCAGTAATCTCTGGAAGGCTATAATTTTGAGGTGTAAACACGCGCAGAAGTCGCGGTAGCATTTCGAATCCCGGAGAGAGCACCTCCGGCACATGAACCGAAGGTGTCCTCGATTACTGATAACACGACAATACCTCCAGAGGCTTACCTACGTCACCGGCAAATAGTTCAGTCCGATACACGTCGCCACACAACAACTAACCAACGTTTTGAGAGTGTTAAACTCGAGCATGGAAGTACTTCAAACTAAACGCACGCGCCCTGTTCCAGCTGTTCCAGGGAAGGGCTACACCATCGTCCATCTGGGCGCCCTCAACCAGCCTGCAAACCGGACGTACACTCGCGTCCAGCCTCGAGGTCCGAGAACCGATCCGGCTATTAGCGGATCGTCGCATGGGGGGAGTTTGTAGGGTGACCTCTCCTAAGCCAAAGAGGTCTAACAATCAGCACCATTGTTCGCAGGCGCGCGCGCGCACGCGTGTACGTCCCAACGCGTGACGGTTCGTTTGCGGTGCCTTGCACGGAAGGTGCCCACCGTTAGTTACAAATTCGGACTCGGAGATTCCCTCGCTGGGAACAGCCGATAACGACGCGGGATCAACGTTTTGCCGCCCGTTACAGGAAGCGAACTGCAGCTCAGGTCCGGGAGTTTCCGAACGCGGAGGGCCGCCAAATTTTGGGATGGGGGAGCCATGGGAGAGGCGGTGGGGAGAGGGGTGGCGGTCGCAGTCTTCCAAAACCGACGCCTTATCGGGATGAGATCGAACGGGGGGAGGCCCTTTTGGTTTGAGATGGTTTGCAACCCGCGAACGTCGTGGTTCTATGACCTGAAGTTTGATGAAACCGCAAGAAACTCGAACCCTGCGGAAGGGTTTCTATCAACGTTCCGCTGGTGGTGAACTTTCTCCCGTTCCAGCCACGTTCGAGGGACCCTCGCGGTCATAAAACGAAAACAAAATCGAGACAAAACCGTTCTGGCGAGGAATCTAGCTGGGGAATGTCGCACCTTTTGCGCCCGAACGGGTCTCGATGGAGGGCCTACCTTGTGGAGCTCCAGAAATCCGGGAGCGTGGGAACTGAAGCTCGTGAAGCTCGGAACTTGGTGGTACCCCAAATCGACCCCTATAATCGGTGGTGGCATTTTTTTTTTTGATCGTTTTTTTTTCTTTACACCAATCCCGCTTTGGAAGCGAGAACTGCACGGAGGTCACCGCTCTATCAGGAAGAAGTCCCCAGACTGGGGGAATGTGGCGTACTGTTTATTGATTTTTATCGATCCCTGACAATGTGCGTCGTAAAACTATAAAGCTCCAGTTCACCCCTCGGCTTTTTTTTGGCGTGTATCGGGACGTATATCATCTTTCCCTCCCCATCGAAGCGATGTTCGAGGGAACGTCTAGCGAAGCCATCATCGTGTTGCGCGTAAAGTGAGGTGTCCCTTTTGCGCTGTACGTTGTGTTTGTGTTTGCTTTTGCAATTACTTAAATATCGAGCACGTCTATGTTGCAGCAGAAACGTGAAGAAGACGAACAGCTTGAAGCGCATAACGACCAAACGTCAATGATCCGACGCCACCATGCTCGATGACGTGCCCCAAAAAAAAACACCCTCAGGACGGCCAGTAGAAGGCAAGAAGGTGGCTGCATAGTTACACAACCACCGGACCAAACGGTTCTCCTAACGATGTGCAGCCCCAAAGGCAATCAAGCTACCCATCGGAACGTAAACAAACGGCCAATCGCATCAGCATTGCGAACCGAACCGTGGCCCGCTTATCTCCCGAATTGCTTCCCCAACTCCGGGTCTAATGGAGGGATAGAGGGAGGGGGGGAGGGGGGGCAGGAAATAGGCCTGCATCACTTCCGGATGACTTCGCGATTAGTTCAGTCTGGTTAAGGGGCGAGAGGAATGCCCTGCCCTGAGATGATGCTAATTTAATGCGAATAAAGTTGAGGGGAACCTTTCGAAATCGAGCGTCATAAAGGCACCCAAAAGTTGCCGACGAATGTACGGGGCGCTGTGCTAATTAATAGCAACACTTGCACTTCCAGCATGCGCTAGCTATTGAGCTAAAATTTGAAACCGTTCGTTAGCGATCAAAATTGGCACATTGATGGTACGCTCCTTTGCCGACGAGGCAGGACAATGGAGCCTCCAGAAAATGCTCCACAAAACCCTCAACCGTGTGCTGCGTTCTAAACGAACGCAAAACCCCTCGCACAGAGCGAGAACTTTCCCAATTAAACCGCCCTCCCCCTCCCTGGGGGAGGGTTGCGCTTTTCCGGCAGCCAACAATGCGAACAACCGCGAATGAAAACTCGCGAAATGAAGCAACCCAAAAGCCGGCGCTGTAACGGGCGCATTCTAATTATGGCGCTTCGTGCAACGTGTCGCGATGTTAGCGCGTTTCGCTGATTAATTATGCTTTCCACCCCTTGTTGCTAAGGGAGTTTTCCAGTGGGAGGGAGGGGTTGCTGTTTGATTTTTCATCGCTTCCCACCACGCGGTTTTTCCCGACGCGCGAAAACAATTTCCAGTGAATTACCGGATGCTCGCACAACCTCCGACGAAGACCTATTATTTTGGTATTATCTGCCCACCTGTCTTTCTCTCTCTCTCTCTCTCTCTCTCTGTCACTCTCTCTCTCTCTCTCTCTTTGAAAGAAGAGCGATGAAAGAGAGCAAATTAGCATAAATATCTCGCTTTCATCCCGTTCGGTGCGCTGTGCTTTTATTTATTTATTTGCCTCTCGCTCACGCCAACGCCTACTCGCGATGGAAAAAGTTGACCCACAACCGACCGCTGATAAGAACAATCGTGCGTGCCCTTGGACCGCTCCCGGGCCAGCCCTGCCGAAAAGATCAACGAGGATTAATTAATAAGCAAATTCCGGGCCAGGAGAACACCGGCAAAAATGGCCGTTGGGTTCGGTGGCAACGGGAGGGATTTTTTTTTTGCCCCGGCCCGTAAATACGCACGGTTAATGGTTAAAATGGCTGGAAAATCGGTCCTCGCTTTTCACGGGGCGTGCAACGTTGTGACGCGGGTAGTTGTAAAATTGTGCTTTTTATTTCATTTTAACGATTGGTCGTAAAGGCTGAGCACTGAGCTACCTGAGCTGGTGCTGCGTTTTCCGGCCCTGTGAGCTGAGTTTTCTCGTTTTCCCGACACTGGCAGCAGCGCAACTAGCCGTTCACTAATCACTAGCTAATTTTAAAAACGTGACATTTTTTTCCCACCCACTTGCTGGAAACTCGAACGAGTAAGGCGTTCCGTCTAGGGGGTGGAATTTTCCGCCCATTGCTTTCATTGAGAGGAATTTTCCTTCCCACCACACGCGAAGCCCGTCCGATCGCTTTGTCGGTGAGTATTTATTGAACTCTCCACGATCGTCCAAAAACAACCACCACCACGAGGAAAAGGAGAGGGAAAAATCGCGCCACGAAGCAGAATAATCACGCTCGAGTGGCACCGTTTGTTTGTGTTTGTGTTTTTGCGCCAAGTTTTGCCGCCCTTCGGGAAGGGGCCCTTTTGGTTTGATTCGTCTTGACTTTCGCCCCCCGACGGAGACGCTCGAGCCTGCGTGATTTATGGGTGCGATTCGTGACCGAAGGGAAAAAAAACCATAGAAGATTTTGTTGGAGCGCTGTAACGGGCAGTACAAACGCAAATATGCTTCCCATGGGTGGTGGAAAGCGAACAGCGCTACGCGAAATGGAACACCATTTCCTGAAGCGTAAACAACGGGCAAATATTAGGTTTAAAAAGGCACTTTTGGTTGGTTTAGTACGCGAAATTAAACCACCGAACGTGTATTTAATCGCGGAAAGGGATGAAAATAGAAATGAATAAAACACGGCTCGGTTGGCAACGGTAAAACGAAAACGAAGTTGCATTCTACTATTAAATCGTCTGGAAACGTCTTCAAACAAACACGAACTTCATCCCCTTTCGGACGCCTACCTTGGTGGGGGGAGAGAATTGATGAAGCGGGCTGAGCTTAGGTTTACTCGTAAAAGCGTGAGAGGACGAAAACACCGGAAAGGATAGCCCCCCCCCCTCACGAAAACAAACAAAGGGATGGGGTGCAACGAAAGGGGCAGCAGCTGCGTGCGCCCTTCGTGCACGGTTCTAGGGGTTGTTTTCGGAAAATTCGGGCACATTGAAAGGACAAAATGATACGCTACCGGAAGCACGTGTGCCATATGGGAGCTCGAAATTAATTGACCACTGCACAAATGGCGAAGGCGTTTCGTTTTGGCAGAATAAATATAAGCAAAAAAGAAAGCCAAACGAAGAATCGCCTTGAACGTCCGCTCGTAGGAAGGTAAGGAAATCGAAAACGTGCAAACATGTAACACTTATCAATTGTTTGCCCCGCACGTGTGTCAACAAGGACAATGGTATGAGTGAGGGGAAGGTAAGGGTAAAGTGGTCAGGCGACGGTGGTTTTATCAGTCGAAAAGAAAAGAAAGAAAATCACGATAAACATTGGGGAGGAGTCCTTCGAGGAAGCATCCCTCACTTGGAACAGACCGGTGGGGTTTGAATTTGAATTTGTTTACATCAACTGAAGCACACGGTGGAAATGAAAGATACCTCATCCTGGTGGGTGAAAGAGAGCGAGCATGAGAATTATTCCATCGTGTGAAGAAGGAGCCGCATGGACGAAAGGAATTGGGATTCGCCGATTACTGTAGTGGCCATTTTCGATTTGTGGATGTCATTTTTAGTTTAAATTATATTACTTTCATCGGTTTATTAACGTTCCCTAGTTTAATAAACAACGTTCACTGAGATGCCCGCACAACACGGATTCGATCAACACGGATTGGTAATATAGGTCAACATTTAACACAACCCTCATGTTTGTTATTTTGTAACCTAACATTGCTGTTCTTTTACAGGATTTGTTCTTCAAGTCAATTAGATTTTGGATCCCCCAGAGTGCAGTAACATTCATTTATCTTTGACTTATAGGAATTATATAAAATAAATGTTTAATTTCTTCGTAATGCATTACTCGATAGCTGATAAATTCCCGTTATTGTACGTCAATATGACACGCTGTGTTTTTCTTCCCTTATTTATTACTTTTTCTTTCCTAATTTTCCGTACAACTTGCAAACCGTAGATTGTATCTTTTCCTTAGGTTAAATTGTAAGCCTGAAAAGTATGTTTTATCTTATGGAATACTTTAGAAGCAATAGAATGCCGTGCTTTAGGAATGTAGTTAGTACTTAATTATAGTTTTCATTGAAATTTTTGGTGATTGTGTATTATGATCTTTTTAATTATGGTTACGAGTATGACATGGTGTTAGCTTGTTCATTTGAATCATACCATTATATTCACGACTAATGCATCATTGTTAGTTGTAGGAATATATATTTGAAAATGCATCAATTTGGCTACGTCATATTATCCTAACCGAGAGTAGATTAGAATCCAGCAGCGTCCGGCATAAGTTTACTGATCGCGAAGAACATGTGTCAAACTACTAGCGTTGCTAAAGTCTTTGTATAAGAAAATTTGAGTTTTCAAATTACCCCGTTTTTGTTTTATTTTTCCCCCGTGATGAAAACAAGCTCCATCAAGGCGAAGGAAATCCCCCAGGATACTTCTCCTTTCGGCCAGGAGTTTTCGGGGAAACTGCTCAAACAAAAATACACCACCGTACCAGCACTTTCGTTCCTCGCCTTACCCGGTAGGCAAGTGAACTCCAAAACCTGCCCTTGGTGGGGGCCCTCGTCAAGACGCGTCGGCATAAGGTACCCTTTTCATTAGCATCCCCGATTAATTCGGAGCTGTTTTTTTTTCGGCACCATTTTCGGCCCCCTTCCCGATGGCCTCCAATAATCACCATTGTTACCGTTCCGTGCCGTATCGTGTAAAATGGTAAAAGAAAAAAGTAAAAGCGTTGTTTTTTACGTGTGGTTTTATCACTCACCGCGCGCGCAGTAAAACCTGCACAAATAATAACCTCACTTTGGTGAGGTACCAGCCGCACGTCAGGTTTGCGCGACAAGTGTCGGAAAATGTCGGCTCCCCTCAATGCGCACAATGGGGTACGTTTTTCTCGTTCCCTCTCCTCCAACCCCGCATCCTCGCCTAATCCAAGGTCCGTGAAATGCCGCCGCTAGAGGGCGCTAGCTTAGGTTGTTCCCTCAGGAGAGGATGTCGATGAAACGATCGATTGTGCCCGATTCACATGCGAGAGTGTCTGTGTCTGTGTGTGTGTGCATGTGTTTGTTTTATCTGACCCTCTTCTTTTGCTTCTTTTTCTTTCACGCACGCTCACCCTTCACCCTTCACCACGAACCGCTTCCAGGAGCCTGAGCAAGGAGGCCAAACAGCCGTTCGTGGAACAAGCCGAGAAGCTGCGTATGGCGCACAAGAACCAACACCCGGACTACAAGTACCAGCCTCGTCGCAAGAAGGTGAAACGCTGTGGAGAAACAGCTGTCAAAGGACGCCATTGCTGCGATGAGCACGATCACGATGCGGAGTGCTCTACCAATTCACCGCTAACCACCGACGAGCCACTTGCACTCGCCGACATGCTCTATGTCCAGCCTGATGGTCAGATTCCATCAACCAGTGGCTCCCCGCGGACTTCAAAGCCGCGAACCACGACCTCGGGTTCTGGCTCAGGAGCTGGAGGAGGCCGCTCGCAACGTGCTTCTCGCACAGCCACCATCGTCGATGCACCAACTACGCCGACTCCCAGTACCGCCACCTCATATGAGGTGACGGCGGCGACGAACTACGGCACACACTCCAACATGTACGTTGGAAGAACCAATGAAGCCAGCACATCGGCTATGGATTTGAAAACCTCCAATTCCGGCGCATCGGGCAACACATCAATGTACCGCTCAGCTAACTACGCGTCCAGCTGTCAGTACATCAGCGAGGGTCAGGTCCAGCAGGATGTAGGACACACATCTACACAGGTCCACCAGGCGATCCAGGGACAGGAGCCTGTCCCGTCGAGCTATGACACGGTCGCCCAGCGTCATTGGCCTTCCATGGCTAACGAAGTACCCGGTCAAACCACTCAGTCCGGCCAGGCCATAGATGGAAACGGTGACTCACTACCGAAGATGCCTCAGTATGACCAACAGCCCCTTCGTAGCACCACATCAGCCCCTGGGCTCTACTATTCGGGCTATCACGGTGGTAACGGTGGCTACCCCTACCAAGGCGTTGCACATCATGAAACCGTCAATCAGAACACCAACTACATGCAGACGTACCAGCAGCAGTTCCTCCAGACACCGCAGCAAACCGGGGCTGTCGCTGAGCGTGCTGCCCAGCCGGCTCCGACAGTCTCCCCAACACCGGGCTATACCGTCGTAGAGTCTGCCCGTTACGGCATGAGTGGAGGCACTGAAGGTGGTCGGCACGAGTCGTTGGCGAACACACGAGCAGCTACCCAGGGATATAGTGGTTCTGGAACACGTAATTATATCTACTCGGGCTACCAAGGCGATGAGACCATCAATCCGTATGCTCCTCCGGCGTATGCAACTCCGCAACGCTCCGATACCGTCCAACACCTCCAGCATTCGCAGACCGTACAGCAGGCAGCCCAGCAGGTGCTCGAGCAGAATGCGAGCTCACAAAATTACCAAAATATGGCGTATCAGTATTCCGCCGCTTTCCAGGCGATGTCGAACACCGAAGATCCCAATACACCCGGCAACCAGTACTTCAACTAATCGACATAGTCTGCTAATCCTGACCGGAGCACTTCCGAGCCTTTCATTATTATATGTGTTTTTCTTTAAATTGTAATTCTCATTGCGTTCTATTGTTCTTTGTCGTTATATTGAAACTGACATACATCACGATTCGTCGCATACCTTCGGGACCTTGCCATCTCTTTGATACAATCTCATTAATTCGCGCTTGTAGATTAGTAAGTGACTCCAGTAGCATAGCGAAGGCGCACATCCTCGAACGGTAATGAGCTGCCCGCTGATGTCCGTTCCGGCTGTCTGATCTGACCTGGTTTTCTGTTTCAACACCTCCACCATCGGTTTGGGCAGCTTCGAGAGGGAGTGATATCGCTGGCAACATGGACCACCTTGTGGCATATCAGGATGAACACCGATCTTCTGCCAGGGTGGCTCCTGAAATGCGTGTTGAAGCGAGTTTCCTCGGGGGCTTTACGTCCGCCTCACTCCACGGCTCTAACCAAGGATAGTTGTAAGCCAGTAATCGGCAGCATGCCGAATAAAGATTTAAGTATTTATTATTGTCGCCCGGGCATACTCTAGCGGGCGAAAAAAATGCTGGTATCTAATGTCAAGTTTCAGATGGAAAGTAGTGGAAAATGGCATCGCAAAAGAGGGGTTTTTTTTTCATAGCACCAGTGAAGCGGCGCGGCAAGCGAACATACTGCAACTATAAAAGACAGATAATTATAATTACGGCACTACGGTGAATTAGTACACACACGCATAACGAGATGCGCGATTGCGAGAGAGCAAAAGAAAAATGTATGCTTGGAAAATGTGAAAAACGAGAGGAAAATGTGAAACAAACGGAAGAGATTTTTCAAATGCGTTGGAATAAGAAGACGATGACAGGAGAGAAGATGAAAGAGTTAAAGATGCTGCGATTGAGAGGGCAAATATGCAGCTAAGATAACATTTGCTTTTTTATTCCTTTATTTTGCCATTACTAGTAGAGAGATTTATTTACATAGCATTGCATGGCACCAGATATTGGTAGCATTTTATCTTACGAATACATTCTACTTAAATAAGTAAGTTTATAGAACATAGTTTTAGAGATAATCATACCGAGACAAAAAAAACGATTCCATTGCTATCTATTCCGATTGGTACCTATACATATTGTCCTGAAGAAAATAATTTGAAAAATATTCATAACGATTCATAACACGGTTCAATCGGAACCTATACAGATTGGCCCAAAGCAAATCATGTATGAAAGATTTCAGAAGTTTCAAGAAAGGTGCAAATAACGGTTTGTAAAGTAGATTAAAGAAATAGAGAAAACACAGAGCAATATTTTTGAAAAATTTTAAAATAGTAACGCAGAGCAATATTTTTGAAAATTTTTTAGAATATATCACACTGTTATAGTAAATGTTTTATAAGAATAAATTGGCAATCTACATTCAATCATGAATAGAACCGAAAAAATGATAAAACCGAAGAAAAAACAGCATCAAGTGGTACTTACACGATTAACCTGGCTCTAAACATATGGAAGCATTGCGGAAGGGTAACTATAGAAGATCTAATAGTAGGAACCATATTTGTAGTCGTTTAATTGAGCAGATTAAACATATAGGGTAACAATAAATCAGAGTTTTAAAGACTCAAAAGACACTCAGTTTCAGCGTAGAATAAAAAAGATAATATGTATCAAATATGATATACTTAAATGATAAATTGATACATATTCAAACTATCCTGACGCAAGCATATCATACATAGAATGAAACACAACATTGTGATCGATCATCTACGGAAGATTATGGCAGATCCTCTTAAAAATCAAAAGGTCAAACCACGTTTGAACTCTTAAATTGAGCAATTTCTTTTAAAATTTCTTTTAAAAAAATGGACTAACAATACAGCAGAGCAATAAAAGAATGTTTTAAACAACCACCAGAACCAGTTCCAGTTCATATCAAGAGCATTTTAATAAAACAACTGTACGAAAACAACAGGACTAACATCTGTTCAGCGCATATAATAACTATACCCAAAACCTGTTTTTAGAAGTCGAATAACTATGAAGAGTTGAAGATGATGTGATTGAGAAGGACGTATTGCTGCAAATGTATGCAGCCAAGATTATATTGTTTTTTTCCTTTACTAAAGGAAAGACTTATTAATAGAGTACTTATAAAGATTACCTTAACGTAAGTCATATAAGGAAGATTGTTGAAGTTCCACTTAAGAAGATTCACAAACCACGTTTAAACCCATTGGACTGAACAGATTTATAGCAGGGGCCAAAACATGTGCCAGCAATGTAGAAGATTCAATAATTGAAACCACGTTTACATTCATTTAACTGAGCAGATTAAACAAATAGAGCACCAGTACAGCAGAGTTTTAAAGAAGCCATATCGAAAATAGTTGCAGTACATGTCATATCAATTTGATAAAGCATATTTATTCAAGAATAAAACAGATGAAATACTTTAATGATATATTGAGACATACACAGATTGTCAAGCAAAGTCATAAACAGAAGACTGTGGAAGATCCACTTAAGGTGATTTAATTGTTCAAAATACCTTAAAACATGGTTTCAATGCATATCAAGAGCATTTTCGTAAATCAAATACACTCAACAACTGCACGAAATCAAAAGGCCTTACATGGACATATTATCTGCTCAGTACATGTAATAACTATACCCCAATACTTTTTCATAAGTCGAACAACCACGGAAAAGCAAATCTATTTACCAATGTTCATTTACTATGTTTAATAAAAACTTATTTTGGCATACAAAACAAACGGTAGTCTGAGTTTTTATTGCATCTTCATTACATGCGTTACTCCCGGAGAAAAATAGACGACCATTACATGAACCCAAAACATGGCTGATTAATTACGCTCAAAGTACAATCGTATACAGAGTTCATATATTTTATGGTTAATTTTGTGTATACACTCATACTATACTTCTACCCTCGTCGCATTTGATTCTAATTACCGGCACACGTGAGTTTTGTACGATGTTGGTTCCATCCTGTTACTATCGAAAGCGGAATTAGTCAGGTGTGTATATATAAAGATAAATCGCATTACTCTAAAATACGCGCCATGGCACCTCAGCTCTGATTCCGTCCTACGAGTTCCGGATGCCAAGCGCTTGCTCGAGTTCCGCCCGCTTTTGATTGACCTTCGTGAAGAAGTAACGCGAGACGGCCTCCTTTGTCCACGGTTGGTAGTAGAACTCGGCCCGGCGTTCCTCTTCCGGATTCCCGACCACGTCCGTCATCACCTTCAGATCGCGCTTCTGCGAAACGATCCACTTGTGGATGAACGTGTGCGGATCCTTGGCGAAGCTGAGGAAAAACTCCCGGTTTGTCTTCAGCTGGTTGATTGTCTCAACCGTGTCGTGGATCTTGCTGTCGAGCGTCTGGATCTCCTGCTGGCTCGACGTGCTCATCAGGAAGCTGCTCATCTGGTTCTTGAGCGAATCGTCCACCTCGACGTCGATATCGTAGCAGGCGGTCTGCTTACCATCCTGGCTGCCCTCGACCGTAATAACGTGGTTAATCACGATCGGATCTGGCGGGTGCAGCAGCGGGTTCAACCTCTGCGGGATTTCAGCGAACTTCATCCGCTGGCAGCCAAAGATCTGCTCAAGGTACTTGTCGCATGCGATGTACTCGCGTTCGTGCGCGTCCTGCAGCCGGTGCGTCTTGATGTACTGCCATAGCGCCGATATGATGACGGGGCGCGTTTGCGTGTGCACACCCAGCAATCGGGCTAGGCGCGGATCCAGCTTAAACTGCAGCGGCTGGTAGTCGAGCAGCAGCAAAATGGTGCAGCGAACGTTCCGGTCACCCGTTCGCTTCACCTGGAACCCGTCCGTTTCCTGTGTCGTGTGGGTTCGGTGCCACTCGACCAGATAGTTGTCCGGCCCGTATAGTTCTTTGTCCAGCTCGATGACGAGCGATTTGAAGAAGCTGCTGAATTTGCGCTTCATCTTGCTCGGTTCCACCTTGCTGGTGTCCTCCAGCAGTCGGCCCTCGACACGCAGCTCCCACGAGGCGACCAACCCGTCACCGGCCATCGGTTGGCACGGATCCATCCCGGATGGACCGCCCTCGGACGCGTCTCTTCCTGGGTAGAACGTGTTCGAGATAAAGATACGCAGCTTGCGCTTCTGCTTCATTGGGCGCTTAAGCGCTTCCTGGATGTCGAGCCGCTTGCGCATGATGGTTGAGTCCAGCTTGCGCTCGAATGCCAGCAGATCCATGTATGCCTGCGATTCAGGCACCAGATCGCGCACCTTTTGCGGCAGGATCTTGTCGGCGAGCTTTTTCTTCTTCTTCGCCTGGTACTCGGCGCTGCGGGAGAAATGAAAAAGAATGTGATGAGTACGCTAGGGGGTTCCTGTAAGATTGTAATCGCAAACGTACTGCTTTGCGTGAGCTGCATTTCGGTCAGATGCTCCTCGTTTGCCTCCTCCACTCGAGCTACCCGGCATGGGGGATCCTCGCATTCCGGCTCCTTGAAAGCCAACCTGCATAGGACGCTGGTGCAGCGGTTGTGTCTGGGGTGACGGAACGCCCATCGGAGAGGGAGGTGCGTAACCTCGAGGCTGTAGAAAAATGTGTAAACAGCGGACGGATATTAACAGACGCCCTCAAGAACGATTCGATCGGTCTTACCCCGAAACTGCTCGCTGGACCGTACTGACGCATTACGGGAAGATTTACACCGGGTGAACCGTAACGCTGCGGAGGCCCACCGGCCGGGGGGAAACGTTGCGCCATCGTCTTGGGTGGGCGCGATGCTGAACAGCCGGAGCTGTCCGAACAAAGGGAACGGAACGTGGCAAGCGGTTGATTGTGCTGTTGATTGAGTTGCACACGGAGATTCACAACGCGGCGTAGATGTTCAGCTGCAAATGTTTCTTTGGCTGCACAAATCTGCCATATCGCATCGGTGACAATAAAATGGAGTACTCACACGTAAGAAAACAACAGATTTTACACAGCACCCACCCACACTAACATAGCTGGCGGTTCTGACGGACTAACTGATTTTGACTAGAGAGCTTTTTTCACGCACCCGTGGAAACAAATCGGTTTATTTTCCAATATTATATGCTTATGGTACATTAAATTAAATAATTTTGTTATTATTTAATATTTCTAACTTTTTTATTTCACATAAAGCATCAACCGGAGTATAAATGTTTAATGCGCATTATTAAAAGAATAACCGAAATTCTTTTTAAAAAAATGGCAAACACCGGAAGATAAACAAGGATATGAAGATATATAAATAAGAATTGTATTTGATGTTTTTGATGAACTTACAAATCGATACACTTTTAAAACCGTATGTTTAGAAAATATCTTAAACTAAATTAAGATATTTCCCAAGCAAATCCCAAACTGAGACCGAAGCATTAACACCTTGCGTGCCAAGCGTTTTTTACGGAAAGCGCACAAAATGCCACGATTCAAGCGATTCTTGCGCATACGTCAGAGCCACGGTTGCACTGGCTCTAATTCTTAACGTTCTACGTTTGTGATGAATTTTTGGCTTTCTTTGCGTTCAATCGTATTTCTGTTTGGTCATAAATGTGATAGGTTGGAATAATAGCTGTTCTAAATATTCAACAATTACATTTTAAAATGAAGCGTTTTTGCCGTATCCCAAAAATGGGTAACATGGTATTCTAGCATATTTTCCGTCAGTCACTTTTTGACTGACATGGCACGGAAGGTGTTAACGCACGATAGTTTCGGATTAGAATCTTATCAGAGCCCCTCAACACCCCCCTTCCCTCCTCTGCCACCGTGTGCACGACTGACTATGCTGCTATGTGAAAATTCTTAGTCATTGAAAGCCTTAGCTAAGTTTAACAAGGCAGGCCATGACCGTACACTGGTTGTCGAGCCAATTGAGAAGAAGAAGAAGTTATTTTAGAGTCATTTAATATTTTGAAGATTTAAGCTCTACATATAACTGCAACTGCTGGATAGGTATTAACCACACATTGTAAAATGAATAACCATGATCGTCAAAAATTTCAAAATCAGAGAGAAAAATGTAACTTGGACAAAATTCAAACAGTAATTATACTTGATATATTTCTATTTTTGACAATTTTCTAAGATTTTTTATGGGCATCATTTGTAATTTCAGAACCGATTCAATAATATCGAAAACCGGTTCAACCGGTCTCGGCGGTGCTTGAATTCAGCCCACCGTTTTGTATCCTAGCTACCAGTGCATGAGTGATCGAACGAAGCTCTTGTCAAAAATTATACGTGATCAAAGCAAGCATTCTTGCCGCAGCTATTGTAAGTTCAAAAACCGTTGCCAATCTACAAAAACTTTTCATTGAATTAGATATTTCGTTCAAAACGCCATTTTCACATAGTTGTTCGTTGTGTGAACGAGTTAGAACACGTTCCAGGAAGTGATTAAAAAGCGCGTAGAAAAGCGTTCTTGTATGTCGCCATACTGTCGCAAAACAGTCGCTACATACAGCGATATTATTGATTCAATTTGGTCGTAGCAAGAATAGTTTGTACAATTGATAGATATTAGGTTGCGTTATTTGACTTTTAGATGGAAATATTTTGCCGATTGTTGTTTTTTACCTCAAAATTGTAAAAACGATTGTTCGGTTTGGCAAGCTTTCAAGGTGTGCTTGGGTGCGTGTGATTCATCCACACAATTGTCAAAATAAATCCTGCTTAGCGTCAGCTACTTTTCAGCGTCATCTGTCAGATGCGGCATATGACTCTAGATAGTCGAGTTTACAAAGAAATAGTTAACCTTTGAATATGATAACAGTGGCCCTTAGGGGTATTTTAACATAGAAGCCCATATTCTATTTTGAAGAAAAGAAGAAAAGGAAGGTACGACATATGGATCTAGATAGTTGATAGCCTACAAAAAAAAGTTAACCTTCTAATAAATTAAATCTCGATAATTCACATCGCAGTAGAAGACACCAGCATCTTGCAATAGGCAACAACTGCAACTCAAAACCTCAATCTCAATCAACCTTTACTCGGCGTGTCAACTCGTCGAAGCGGTCAATTGAAAGATCATTCACCCGTCAGGAATTCAGCCTACAGCATGGAAGACATCAATTTAAGCTTAGATGAGATCATTGAGAAGAAGAAAAAGAATCGTACATATACACCCGCTAACGGTTCAGCACCAGCGGCCAAAGGCGGTAAACAGTATGGTCGCGCTCACGCACAACCCGCAAAGACGACACCCAAAAGATGGCCACCTAATGCCCGCGAAAACACTGCGAATGCGGGCTTTAACCGCAAACCGAAACCCGTCGTCGATGCACGCCTAAAGATCATTCAGAAGCAGCGTGCTAAAATACGCGACGCGCGCGATAAGCTAGTGCAGATCACACGCACCAGCGGCGACGCTCGTTTGCGTCTACAACGGCGGATCAAAGATTCTGGTCCGAGACGGCTAACGCGCGTACTGTCCGTACTGCCTAACAACAAAGGCGACGGTTACATCACAAAGAGTACGCTGCTATCGGATCACAAAGGCCCCGTACAGGATGCCGCAACAGTACTCATGAAACATTTTCCGTACATCAGCGGCTCGTCCATGTCCCGGCGCGACCTTATGGAGGTGGACGACGACGATCCTGTGATGTCCGTTGAGCAGGATGATCGAAAGCGGCCACACCGCTCTAAACGGTCGCCGGTTTCGATGCTCAGCTCCGTGCGCACTGTGCACAATGACGTGTTCACTCTCCCCAGCACTATGCCACCGTTGCCGCAGTTCCGCACAGTGCGTTCCGTCGGAACCATCCCGACGCCTAATCCGCGCATGATGAGCTTCACCGCACAATCGACCTCGAACGATCCATTCGGCCACTACGAGATGCCACGCAGACCTGCCGGACTGACCGCAGCGTCCTCGTCGAGCATGCAACCGTACGAACCGTTCGGATCTGGCACGCGTCCGTTGCGCAGCATCCTGCGGACGCGTTCCGGTTCGCCATCATCTATTTCTAGCACGGCAACGGGCCGGATTTCGAATATGATGCCCCATCTGTCTCCGAGCATGCGCGCTCGGCTAGAGCGGCCACCGAACCCGAAGGAATCGATGGGCATCTTCGCGAAATTGCCCCCGGATGACTATCACTATATTCCAGGTAAAATCAGCTCGCCAGGTCCTGCACCTAATCCGGCGTCGCCGCCCATCGTGGGGTATCGGATTGTGGTCAGCAACCTACACAGCAGTGTTACCCAGCTCGACATCAAGGTAAGACGTCACGCGATGCACGTGGCACATTTTTCGCATACCGCTAACCATTCGTTCTCTTCCGCAGGAGCTGTTCGAGGACATTGGGGATTTATTAGAGTCGCGATTAGTACGTCCAGGTGTGGCCGAAGTCATCTACCGGACACTACGAGACGCCGAGAAGGCAGTCGATGCCTACCACAACCGTCAGCTAGATGGCCAACCAATGAACTGTCTGCTTGTTAATCCGCGAGCCTCTAACAAACCGACAGCTCCCGCCATGAAGTATGGCCAGTAAACTGTTTCGTGACATTTTGAATTAATTTTTCTCATGGACTTCATAATACAATCATACTCTAGTTTTAATTTGTCGCACCAAACATCATGTCGCACCAGTCAGCATTCGCAAGAGCCTGAATAGAACGTACTTAAGCCTTCGAGCTGCAGTAAGCGCTGGCACATCTCAATTAATGCAGTTAATGCACTTCGCGTACAGTAGGTGTTGTTTTATCCACTGTGACTAATGATCAACTGTTCCCACGTCTGAAGTATTTCCTTAGATTTACTTTAAGGAAATTCTTTCCTTTAATTGAAGCAAGTGCTAAGGAAGCGAAGCAAAAACCGCGAGTAGGACAGAGAACAGATGCAACATAGAGATTATGGTCTCTTAGTAATTACCATCGATTTATCATACACGCGCGACTGCATGGAGGAAGTAGGACACTGGCGAAGTCCCTTAGAGCCATTTAGCAGTTAATTTATAGACAACTCGCCGCAGGATGGAGCAGGTGTTAGAGAGATGCAGCAGGAAATAAATAAAGAGCATATAATAGAACGTAAACGCACGTTAGAGGCACGGCCCAGATGTAGCGTTCGGTCCGATTCGGTGAGCAATAATTAGAGACGTTTGTTTGGTTTACCTCCCATTTACGGTAAAATAAATGGCGAAGAAGAAACTTTCTAGTTTTATTATGTTTAGTATTACATCGGTTGGATGTACAATAAATTGATTCTGTTAAGTCTCTCTAAGAATGTGATACAATTCGTTCGCTATTCGCATTTCCAACGTGGAATCATTTAACTGTGCGTTGTGTTGTGGAAAAATGCATACCAAGGCCTCGATTTCTGCTCTCTTGTGGAAAATGAAACATACCAAGGTAATGGTCCTTTCAATGGGAGAAATTGCTCGATAAGAAACGATGATGAAATAATAGAATAACGATGAGAGAGGTTGTAACGTACGCGATGAATGTTGCACGAAGCGTTAAGTCGCTCGATTACATCCACTAAATTAGCACTTCGTAGCAGAACAATTTGTGTCTATTTGTCACACGGAGAGAATGACTCGTATATACGTTTCCATCGCATGCCTTCACGAAATAATCCATGCAAAACAGGTAATACATGCTACATCTAATGCACTTTTACGCTCAACTCATCCCTAATAAACGCAATTACCCTAAATACGCTCCCTAAATCAACGCAATTACAACAGTCTTCTCAATCTATACGTTCTACTCTTTCAAGGAGCCGTAAAGACAATTCAACCATTTGCCTAGTAAGCATTTTGGCATTAATTACACACACGTCTACTTAGTTTCGTCTGGGTTCGTCTGCCGGGTGGCCAACCGGTTCGGAGTGCTAGGATCCGCCGACGTCGTAAACCGTCCCTGGTTACTGCCGGAACTAGACTGTTGTCGCACCAGGTTCTTATTATACCTGCGCGGTGCGGCACCCTCAGGTTGACCCTCGCTAGCTCTTCGCCAGGCGCCTTCTTCACCACCCGTCTTGCAGTGGAAGCTCTTTAGCAGTGGCTGCGTCACGACCATTTGTGACAGGCTCTGTAGGAGATAAAAGCTGCTGAGCAAATCTAAAAAATCAATCCCCTTTTTTTAGTATAACTTCGAACCAATACGTCCTCCGTGAAATGTTAATTCCTTTCCTTTCCTCCCTTAGTCAATCACGCACACTGCTGCTAAGCGGGAGCTTTTCGACGTCAAATTTAATTACCAAAAAAGACAAGCGATAACTGGAGAACAGGAGTCAAGGTGGCTGCTACAGTTGGTACCAGCTCGCGAGTGATCTCGTTTGTCACTCAAGGAATATCTCGAATAATGTTCCTTCTCGCTTTCACGCTTCTGCCATGCCTTTATTGTTAGCTCCCTTTGGCGTTATTTGTCCATATTGTCGATCGCTCCCGCAAGTGATAATCCGCATTTTATCTCTTTTGCAACTGTTCCCTTTATATTGCACGGACTATGTAGTGGCGACATCGATGTACATGGCCAAAAGTAGTGTGATAATAATCAGACGTATGTTGTTTATACGCAATGATAATACATTTCGAACAAAAACATATATGTTTGAGCTGTAACTCAATGTTTCCCATTGCAATGAGTATGTTTATTTGATGAAACTGTCGGAAATAAAAGCGATGTATACCAACGGTTTCGACTCGGCACGCATTGTCTCATAGTGCAGCAATGATCTATTGGACCAATCGCGTTGCTCGCTCAGAACAGAGCATGTTGCTGCCTTTCAGCTACGCTGGTACCAGGCTAACATGCTGTATATTTTCGAGGAGGTATAAATTTGATCGTAACGAAGATAGGGTTGTCTCGCTCCCACATCGACTCTCACACACACTGATAAGCCGATCATACAACTTATTTCCCCTCCTTGTTCGAAAACTTTAATTGGGTCATATGGCATTTAAGCCAATTGTATTTTTGTGACAAAACATTCTCTGCTTTTGGCTAAATCTTAAAAATACGTATGAAATTACTGATTCAATCGCAGAACCGATGATGACTAGCTAGCCTCTTTTTGTCACGCGACCCTGTTACATCACGTTTCGTCCTGTTTCTCGTAAGCGCCGCAAAAGGTTTTTAAATTATTTTTCAAATTTGATTGCATACAATACTGTATTCATATACAACATGATATATCCGATTACATTCGGCGCGACGTAGTTTAACGGAACATTAAGGAACATATTTACGAATACTGGTGTAATTCAAACTTTTATGTCTATTTGTCTGCTTTTTTTGTCTTTTAATTTTGTTTTGTTTTCAATCTAGTCCCTCAATTTGTAGCTTTGAAGGTTTACAATTTCGCTTTATTCATCTTTCTCTGTCGCTCTTGAAATAGATTATAAAATTGGCTGTACCTCGCTCTTTCAAATTATACTGAACTCTATTTTCAACAAATCCACATCTTCAACCATATTGGCTATCTTACTTCTTTTTTATGACCACAATGCTATTCAAAGAAAGGATTTTAAATTCAAACCTCTCATCTCTCGTTGTTTCCTACAACTGCCATTTCTCTTCATATTCTTCGTTTCGTATGATCATCCCGTTTTTGCAAAATCTTTCTGCCTAATCTGTGGCCTCGTTCGTGTCATGGAATAAGGAAACCCTATTGTTTATGCTTGGTATCCTCCCTTTCGAAACACCTTTTGGATTCTTTATAGTTTTTCTTCGATCCGTCATTTAAACTCCTCTACATAGCAATAAGAAAAAGTGTCACGTTGTTCCATCCTTTACATGCATGACGTCGAACGCATTAATGTTTAGGGTTTGAAAATCATGCATCTGACCCAATTCTCCTTTCTCGATAACCCAATCTCATTGAGCGAATTTCAAACAATCCGTTCCTCTACTGCATCTTTGATTTTAAAAGAGATGAAATTTGTCTTAATCTTTTTATGCTTTCTTTCTATTTCATGGCTGCTTCCTTTCTAAACATAATTCCACCATGTTCGCAATCATTACTTTCTGTAATCTAAATTAAAAAAAGGAAATCTTACTGAATACTTAAAAAAAAGGAAATCTTATTGAATATCGTTGTTATTATTAATATGTTGAAGAATACTTTCCTGCATTTCGGGCTCATATGGGAGCTCTTGTTTTGCGTTTGCTTCGTGAGCACAACTCCATTACTCAAAATTATGTGAAAGAAGATTCATCCTCACCTAAATTCAGCCGAATCGAACTTTCTTTCTATAAACGAGTCATTTTTTTTGGTCGCCCTTTGTTTCCCACTGGCGTAAATGAATTATCGTCGCTCTATGAATAATAAGTAGAATTTGTACAATGTTTCAATCAAATTGGGAGCCATTTCTACTTTATCATAATTTTTCTGTATTTGCGGAAGGAGGTAACCATTCAATCACCGCTTAAAAAATTCAGATTTCGTCATTCTTTGTATTGAGTAATAAAATTTGAGTTCATTTCGATAACATTTCCACGTCTGAGTGAATATTTTGAGTTGTACCTTTACGTACCAAAGATGTACCATTACAACTTTTTTTCAGAAACTTTAACTTTAACACATATTGTACAGAGAGTTTTAAGAAGCGCGTATGAAATATTTAGATCAAATCAGATGCCATTTGTATTTTGAACGATTTGTAATTACTGTAAGAAAGACTATATGGGAAAACCCTCCTCTTTTCAATCCCACAGGTGGCAGAAAGGTTAGGCTTTGTTACAAAAAGATTTTAAAAACACGTTTAGGCAAATCGGTTTTTCATTTCAAATTTGTGTAGCCATTAATACGGAAACATATTGTTTCATAATACGGAAAAGGGGTTGTATGAAAGCCTCCTTTTTACCCATTGGAAGAATTTAGATTTGTTAGACGGTGATTGTATGGGAGCTCCCCTTTTTACTTCGCGGGGGTGATTGAAGCTTTGAATACTTTTGCAGAATGTAGAAAGATGCATGTGTGCCAGAATTCAGCCTAATTTCAGGCAAATCGGTCATCATCTTTATTTTGAAGCGAATAATATTCACTTTTTTGATGAGTTTCTACGGAAGCACGCCTTTGTTCTTTGTCCAGTGAACTGAAACTTCGCCACTTTTAGTTTTTAGTAATGTTTGTTCTTTTAGTTTTTTAGATTGTCTATGCATCACATTTCTGCAAAAAATGGGCATCATTTATATTTTTAACGGGCTAATTGCGATAAGCGCGCACGCAACATTAAGGTCAATTCAAATTTTCATAAAAGAAATTACATTATCGAAAGGGGGAATATATTGTGGACTCCCTCTCATTTCTAACCCGGCAACAGGGCTTGGCTTATTTACAAAGAGGTTAGAAAAACATATTCAGGCAAACCAGTCATCATTTGCATTGCAAAGAAGCTTTTCTGCTAAATTTCAGTCAACTCGATCGACATTTGTATTTTTATTTAAGTACTTACCGACACTTTTCGAAGGGTGGTTGAAGCTTTGAAAACTTTTGCAGAATGTAAAAGGAAGCATGTGTGCCAAACTTCAGCCTGATCGGACATCGTCTATCATTGTAGGCGAATAATATTCACTCTTTTGAGGAGGTTTTTCGGGAGCCTCCGAGATATTGCATAAAATACTCAACCTGAATACTCAATATAAAGGGAGAAAAATACTTTCTGCGAATCGAAAAATTTACATTTCAGGCATTGATGCCTATAAAATGGCTGAATGATTAAATGATACAGCTATTGCGCGTCAGCACTGTACAATTATGTTTACTAGGTTTGGTACAAGAGTGCATATACCAAGAGTGCGTGTAGTTCAAATATTTGATTTATTTTCATTCAAAAGTAGACACTTTTATGTTTCTATTGATACATAATTTACTCATTTTGTACTAAAAACTGCTGCTAAATCATTCAGTTGAAGTATAGGTACTAAGCCGCTAAAATTTTGGCAAGCTTTGTTTTTGGTTATGGAGTTTTATAGCTTCGAGGATGTTAATGCTACAAGTATGTGATTTTGGAATTTTCTTAGTGAACTTAGTTATCAGATTTAGAATTGATGACAAAACAATGGGACCTATGATCGCCCTTGCTATTAATGGGTATGCTAAGAAAATCCTTTACATTTTTCTTCGTGTTTGCAAAAATAATATGGTCTCTTGTGATGTTGAATTTAAAGGTTTACTGCATTGTTTGACATAATCTGTTTTTCGGTTTCAAGATGGAATATTTATATAATGTTACTCAAATCTCTATTTTGAACACTTTGTGCTGCCATCCGGTACTTCACGCATCTGAATAATTGACACGAAAAGCAGTAGTTTAACTAACCACTATTTTATTATAAAAAACTAGCTATAATACCTGATTTCAATCGCGACTACGTAGTTAAAGGGAACATTAAGGATCAGTTTTACGAATGCTGGTGTAATTCAAACATTGATGTGCATATTCATCGTTTTTTTTCATTTTTTTGAATTCAACTTATTTGCTCAATTTCTAGCTGCATCTTTGCAAGTTTTCTATTTCGTTTAATTCATTGTTCTCTTTTCCTCTTGAAATACCTCATACAATTGACTATACTATGCTTTTTCAAACTATTCTGAACTCTTTATTCAACAAATCTACCCTTTGCATCATCTAAGCTATCAAGGAAAGAATTTTGTATCATTTCCTTTCTTCTCTTGTTGTATCACTACTGCTATTTCTATACATATCCTTTGTTTCGTATGATCCACCCGTTCTTGATAAAAGTTTTCTGCCTAATCTTTCACATCATGGCCTCTTTTGCTTCATCCTATTGTTTAGGCTTAGTATTTTCCACATCCTCCCTTTCGAATCACTCTTTGGAACCTTTATCATTTTGCTTCTAACCATCATATAAATCTCTCTTCATAGCAAGTAGGAATATTAACACGTTGTTCCATCTTAAGCATGCATGACGTTCAAAACCATTCTGTCTTTCTTTTGCTTATTCTTATTCCGTCACTTATGCTGAATGGAAACAATTTTCCTTTTCCTTTATTTTCACCGGTACTGCTGTTTGTTTTCAAAACACCATTCCATTGGAAATGATTGATTTGTATAAAATAAATTTAAATTATTTACACCGACTCTATTTTGAACGCAACTCAACACAATTATAAATGGAATCTTACTGAATAATGGTATAGCATTTTTCATATCTATATGTTGAAGAATATTTTTCACATTTACATTGTGACATAAATCGAGAGAGGATGAGTTGAATTTCTTAGTGCAGTTTAGTGTCTTAGTCAATGGGTGGAGAGAGTTGAATTACAGGAAAACGAACTGTTTGTTGACGTCTTTTGCATTTACGAAAATTTCTGCATAGTCCGGATATGGCAATTCTTTTGCCATCCGTAATATAAAACTCACTCGTTTAAAGGAATGAGCAAGGCTTATTGGAATCGTCGAGTGGTTTTCGAAAATTACTGGAAGTGAGGTTTGTAAAGGCTTTTTTATGCCCCCTTTTTCCTCTTGGGGAAGCTGATACTTTGCTACTTTGATTTTTGCCAGAGGGTAAACCAGGCCATACGGTGTCACAGAAATGAAGGTAATAGCGTTAAAAGATACAAACTGCTAATACCTAGTGAGTAGTTAGTAGAAAAGTAGCGAAAAAAATGGCTCAAATGTCGTTCAGTTTGCAATGATGACACAAATTTGCATCTGTAAATTTATTTTTGTCAAGTGCTTCGCCAGATAAAGGTGGATTAAGTTTCGTTTTTAAATACAATTGATAGTTTGTACCATTACATGCATTTACCAGGATGGCTCTGCTCTATGTCACTGCTCTTCACGCAGTAATACATCTAAATTAAAATTCTGACTACAAAATACCATGCGTCTCCATTAATAGTAGCTCGAACCATAACGCGTTCCAGAAAAGGCAATCTAAATTTAAATGTGTCTAAATCTAAAGCATAACATAAGAATTTGGTAATAGAATTATAGACTACGAAGCATATGAAAAGAAATAAAGCACCAGAAAAGAGTCTTAATCATAAAAATGAATGCTTGCATGTAGGTGAGTTTTTTTCATAAATGAAAAATAAGTAAGATGTGTTGTGAGAAAAATGCATACCAAGGCCTCGATTTCTGCTCCCTTGTAGGAAATGAAACAAACCAAGGTAAGGGTCCTTCCAATGGGAGAATTTGCTCGGTAAGAAACGATGATGAAATAATAGAATAACGATGAGAGAGGTTGTAACGTACGCGATGAATGTTGCACGAAGCGTTAAGACGCTCGATTACATCCACTAAATTAGCACTTCGTACCAGAACAATTTGTGTCTATTTGTCACACGGAGAGAATGACTCGTATATACGTTTCCATCGCATGCCTTCACGAAATAATCCATGCAAAACAGGTAATACATGCTACATCTAATGCACTTTTACGCTCAACTCATCCCTAATAAACGCAATTACCCTAAATACGCTCCCTAAATCAACGCAATTACAACAGTCTTCTAAATCTATACGTTCTAAGAGCCTCCTACTCCTTCAAGGAGCCGTAAAGACAATCCAACCATTTGCCTAGTAAGCATTTTGGCATTAATTACACGCACGTCTACTTACTTTCGTCTGGGTTCGTCTGTCGGGTGGCCAACCGGTTCGGAGTGCTAGGATCCGCCGACGTCGTAAACCGTCCCTGGTTGCTGCCGGAACTAGACTGTTGTCGCACCAGGTTCTTATTATACCTGCGCGGTGCGGCACCCTCAGGTTGACCCTCGCTAGCTCTTCGCCAGGCGCCTTCTTCACCACCCGTCTTGCAGTGGAAGCTCTTTAGCAGTGGCTGCGTCACGACCATTTGTGACAGGCTCTGTAGGAGATAAAAGCTGCTGAGCAAATCTAAAAAATCAATCCCCTTTTTTTAGTATAACTTCGAACCAATACGTCCTCCGTGAAATGTTAATTCCTTTCCTTTCCTCCCTTAGTCAATCACGCACACTGCTGCTAAGCGGGAGCTTTTCGACGTCAAATTTAATTACCAAAAAAGACAAGCGATAACTGGAGAACAGGAGTCAAGGTGGCTGCTACAGTTGGTACCAGCTCGCGAGTGATCTCGTTTGTCACTCAAGGAATATCTCGAATAATGTTCCTTCTCGCTTTCACGCTTCTGCCATGCCTTTATTGTTAGCTCCCTTTGGCGTTATTTGTCCATATTGTCGATCGCTCCCGCAAGTGATAATCCGCATTTTATCTCTTTTGCAACAGTTCCCTTTATATTGCACGGACTATGTAGTGGCGACATCGATGTACGTGGCCAAAAGTAGTGTGATAATAATCAGACGTATGTTGTTTATACGCAATGATAATACATTTCGAACAAAAACATATATGTTTGAGCTGTAACTCAATGTTTCCCATTGCAATGAGTATGTTTATTTGATGAAACTGTCGGAAATAAAAGCGATGTATACCAACGGTTTCGACTCGGCACGCATTGTCTCATAGTGCAGCAATGATCTATTGGACCAATCGCGTTGCTCGCTCAGAACAGAGCATGTTGCTGCCTTTCAGCTACGCTGGTACCAGGCTAACATGCTGTATATTTTCGAGGAGGTATAAATTTGATCGTAACGAAGATAGGGTTGTCTCGCTCCCACATCGACTCTCACACACACTGATAAGCCGATCATACAACTTATTTCCCCTCCTTGTTCGAAAACTTTAATTGGGTCATATGGCATTTAAGCCAATTGTATTTTTGTGACAAAACATTCTCTGCTTTTGGCTAAATCTTAAAAATACGTATGAAATTACTGATTCAATCGCAGAACCGATGATGACTAGCTAGCCTCTTTTTGTCACGCGACCCTGTTACATCACGTTTCGTCCTGTTTCTCGTAAGCGCCGCAAAAGGTTTTTAAATTATTTTTCAAATTTGATTGCATACAATACTGTATTCATATACAACATGATATATCCGATTACATTCGGCGCGACGTAGTTTAACGGAACATTAAGGAACATATTTACGAATACTGGTGTAATTCAAACTTTTATGTCTATTTGTCTGCTTTTTTTGTCTTTTAATTTTGTTTTGTTTTCAATCTAGTCCCTCAATTTGTAGCTTTGAAGGTTTACAATTTCGCTTTATTCATCTTTCTCTGTCGCTCTTGAAATAGATTATAAAATTGGCTGTACCTCGCTCTTTCAAATTATACTGAACTCTATTTTCAACAAATCCACATCTTCAACCATATTGGCTATCTTACTTCTTTTTTATGACCACAATGCTATTCAAAGAAAGGATTTTAAATTCAAACCTCTCATCTCTCGTTGTTTCCTACAACTGCCATTTCTCTTCATATTCTTCGTTTCGTATGATCATCCCGTTTTTGCAAAATCTTTCTGCCTAATCTGTGGCCTCGTTCGTGTCATGGAATAAGGAAACCCTATTGTTTATGCTTGGTATCCTCCCTTTCGAAACACCTTTTGGATTCTTTATAGTTTTTCTTCGATCCGTCATTTAAACTCCTCTACATAGCAATAAGAAAAAGTGTCACGTTGTTCCATCCTTTACATGCATGACGTCGAACGCATTAATGTTTAGGGTTTGAAAATCATGCATCTGACCCAATTCTCCTTTCTCGATAACCCAATCTCATTGAGCGAATTTCAAACAATCCGTTCCTCTACTGCATCTTTGATTTTAAAAGAGATGAAATTTGTCTTAATCTTTTTATGCTTTCTTTCTATTTCATGGCTGCTTCCTTTCTAAACATAATTCCACCATGTTCGCAATCATTACTTTCTGTAATCTAAATTAAAAAAAGGAAATCTTACTGAATACTTAAAAAAAAGGAAATCTTATTGAATATCGTTGTTATTATTAATATGTTGAAGAATACTTTCCTGCATTTCGGGCTCATATGGGAGCTCTTGTTTTGCGTTTGCTTCGTGAGCACAACTCCATTACTCAAAATTATGTGAAAGAAGATTCATCCTCACCTAAATTCAGCCGAATCGAACTTTCTTTCTATAAACGAGTCATTTTTTTTGGTCGCCCTTTGTTTCCCACTGGCGTAAATGAATTATCGTCGCTCTATGAATAATAAGTAGAATTTGTACAATGTTTCAATCAAATTGGGAGCCATTTCTACTTTATCATAATTTTTCTGTATTTGCGGAAGGAGGTAACCATTCAATCACCGCTTAAAAAATTCAGATTTCGTCATTCTTTGTATTGAGTAATAAAATTTGAGTTCATTTCGATAACATTTCCACGTCTGAGTGAATATTTTGAGTTGTACCTTTACGTACCAAAGATGTACCATTACAACTTTTTTTCAGAAACTTTAACTTTAACACATATTGTACAGAGAGTTTTAAGAAGCGCGTATGAAATATTTAGATCAAATCAGATGCCATTTGTATTTTGAACGATTTGTAATTACTGTAAGAAAGACTATATGGGAAAACCCTCCTCTTTTCAATCCCACAGGTGGCAGAAAGGTTAGGCTTTGTTACAAAAAGATTTTAAAAACACGTTTAGGCAAATCGGTTTTTCATTTCAAATTTGTGTAGCCATTAATACGGAAACATATTGTTTCATAATACGGAAAAGGGGTTGTATGAAAGCCTCCTTTTTACCCATTGGAAGAATTTAGATTTGTTAGACGGTGATTGTATGGGAGCTCCCCTTTTTACTTCGCGGGGGTGATTGAAGCTTTGAATACTTTTGCAGAATGTAGAAAGATGCATGTGTGCCAGAATTCAGCCTAATTTCAGGCAAATCGGTCATCATCTTTATTTTGAAGCGAATAATATTCACTTTTTTGATGAGTTTCTACGGAAGCACGCCTTTGTTCTTTGTCCAGTGAACTGAAACTTCGCCACTTTTAGTTTTTAGTAATGTTTGTTCTTTTAGTTTTTTAGATTGTCTATGCATCACATTTCTGCAAAAAATGGGCATCATTTATATTTTTAACGGGCTAATTGCGATAAGCGCGCACGCAACATTAAGGTCAATTCAAATTTTCATAAAAGAAATTACATTATCGAAAGGGGGAATATATTGTGGACTCCCTCTCATTTCTAACCCGGCAACAGGGCTTGGCTTATTTACAAAGAGGTTAGAAAAACATATTCAGGCAAACCAGTCATCATTTGCATTGCAAAGAAGCTTTTCTGCTAAATTTCAGTCAACTCGATCGACATTTGTATTTTTATTTAAGTACTTACCGACACTTTTCGAAGGGTGGTTGAAGCTTTGAAAACTTTTGCAGAATGTAAAAGGAAGCATGTGTGCCAAACTTCAGCCTGATCGGACATCGTCTATCATTGTAGGCGAATAATATTCACTCTTTTGAGGAGGTTTTTCGGGAGCCTCCGAGATATTGCATAAAATACTCAACCTGAATACTCAATATAAAGGGAGAAAAATACTTTCTGCGAATCGAAAAATTTACATTTCAGGCATTGATGCCTATAAAATGGCTGAATGATTAAATGATACAGCTATTGCGCGTCAGCACTGTACAATTATGTTTACTAGGTTTGGTACAAGAGTGCATATACCAAGAGTGCGTGTAGTTCAAATATTTGATTTATTTTCATTCAAAAGTAGACACTTTTATGTTTCTATTGATACATAATTTACTCATTTTGTACTAAAAACTGCTGCTAAATCATTCAGTTGAAGTATAGGTACTAAGCCGCTAAAATTTTGGCAAGCTTTGTTTTTGGTTATGGAGTTTTATAGCTTCGAGGATGTTAATGCTACAAGTATGTGATTTTGGAATTTTCTTAGTGAACTTAGTTATCAGATTTAGAATTGATGACAAAACAATGGGACCTATGATCGCCCTTGCTATTAATGGGTATGCTAAGAAAATCCTTTACATTTTTCTTCGTGTTTGCAAAAATAATATGGTCTCTTGTGATGTTGAATTTAAAGGTTTACTGCATTGTTTGACATAATCTGTTTTTCGGTTTCAAGATGGAATATTTATATAATGTTACTCAAATCTCTATTTTGAACACTTTGTGCTGCCATCCGGTACTTCACGCATCTGAATAATTGACACGAAAAGCAGTAGTTTAACTAACCACTATTTTATTATAAAAAACTAGCTATAATACCTGATTTCAATCGCGACTACGTAGTTAAAGGGAACATTAAGGATCAGTTTTACGAATGCTGGTGTAATTCAAACATTGATGTGCATATTCATCGTTTTTTTTCATTTTTTTGAATTCAACTTATTTGCTCAATTTCTAGCTGCATCTTTGCAAGTTTTCTATTTCGTTTAATTCATTGTTCTCTTTTCCTCTTGAAATACCTCATACAATTGACTATACTATGCTTTTTCAAACTATTCTGAACTCTTTATTCAACAAATCTACCCTTTGCATCATCTAAGCTATCAAGGAAAGAATTTTGTATCATTTCCTTTCTTCTCTTGTTGTATCACTACTGCTATTTCTATACATATCCTTTGTTTCGTATGATCCACCCGTTCTTGATAAAAGTTTTCTGCCTAATCTTTCACATCATGGCCTCTTTTGCTTCATCCTATTGTTTAGGCTTAGTATTTTCCACATCCTCCCTTTCGAATCACTCTTTGGAACCTTTATCATTTTGCTTCTAACCATCATATAAATCTCTCTTCATAGCAAGTAGGAATATTAACACGTTGTTCCATCTTAAGCATGCATGACGTTCAAAACCATTCTGTCTTTCTTTTGCTTATTCTTATTCCGTCACTTATGCTGAATGGAAACAATTTTCCTTTTCCTTTATTTTCACCGGTACTGCTGTTTGTTTTCAAAACACCATTCCATTGGAAATGATTGATTTGTATAAAATAAATTTAAATTATTTACACCGACTCTATTTTGAACGCAACTCAACACAATTATAAATGGAATCTTACTGAATAATGGTATAGCATTTTTCATATCTATATGTTGAAGAATATTTTTCACATTTACATTGTGACATAAATCGAGAGAGGATGAGTTGAATTTCTTAGTGCAGTTTAGTGTCTTAGTCAATGGGTGGAGAGAGTTGAATTACAGGAAAACGAACTGTTTGTTGACGTCTTTTGCATTTACGAAAATTTCTGCATAGTCCGGATATGGCAATTCTTTTGCCATCCGTAATATAAAACTCACTCGTTTAAAGGAATGAGCAAGGCTTATTGGAATCGTCGAGTGGTTTTCGAAAATTACTGGAAGTGAGGTTTGTAAAGGCTTTTTTATGCCCCCTTTTTCCTCTTGGGGAAGCTGATACTTTGCTACTTTGATTTTTGCCAGAGGGTAAACCAGGCCATACGGTGTCACAGAAATGAAGGTAATAGCGTTAAAAGATACAAACTGCTAATACCTAGTGAGTAGTTAGTAGAAAAGTAGCGAAAAAAATGGCTCAAATGTCGTTCAGTTTGCAATGATGACACAAATTTGCATCTGTAAATTTATTTTTGTCAAGTGCTTCGCCAGATAAAGGTGGATTAAGTTTCGTTTTTAAATACAATTGATAGTTTGTACCATTACATGCATTTACCAGGATGGCTCTGCTCTATGTCACTGCTCTTCACGCAGTAATACATCTAAATTAAAATTCTGACTACAAAATACCATGCGTCTCCATTAATAGTAGCTCGAACCATAACGCGTTCCAGAAAAGGCAATCTAAATTTAAATGTGTCTAAATCTAAAGCATAACATAAGAATTTGGTAATAGAATTATAGACTACGAAGCATATGAAAAGAAATAAAGCACCAGAAAAGAGTCTTAATCATAAAAATGAATGCTTGCATGTAGGTGAGTTTTTTTCATAAATGAAAAATAAGTAAGATGTGTTGTGAGAAAAATGCATACCAAGGCCTCGATTTCTGCTCCCTTGTAGGAAATGAAACAAACCAAGGTAAGGGTCCTTCCAATGGGAGAATTTGCTCGGTAAGAAACGATGATGAAATAATAGAATAACGATGAGAGAGGTTGTAACGTACGCGATGAATGTTGCACGAAGCGTTAAGACGCTCGATTACATCCACTAAATTAGCACTTCGTACCAGAACAATTTGTGTCTATTTGTCACACGGAGAGAATGACTCGTATATACGTTTCCATCGCATGCCTTCACGAAATAATCCATGCAAAACAGGTAATACATGCTACATCTAATGCACTTTTACGCTCAACTCATCCCTAATAAACGCAATTACCCTAAATACGCTCCCTAAATCAACGCAATTACAACAGTCTTCTAAATCTATACGTTCTAAGAGCCTCCTACTCCTTCAAGGAGCCGTAAAGACAATCCAACCATTTGCCTAGTAAGCATTTTGGCATTAATTACACGCACGTCTACTTACTTTCGTCTGGGTTCGTCTGTCGGGTGGCCAACCGGTTCGGAGTGCTAGGATCCGCCGACGTCGTAAACCGTCCCTGGTTGCTGCCGGAACTAGACTGTTGTCGCACCAGGTTCTTGTTATACCTGCTCGGTGCGGCACCCTCAGGTTGACCCTCGCTAACCCTTCGCCAGGCGCCTTCTTCACCACCCGTCTTGCAGTGGAAGCTCTTTAGCGGTGGCTGCGTAACGGCCATTTGTGACAGGCTCTGTAGGAGATAAAAGCTGCTGAGCAAATCTAAAATATCAATCCCCTTTGTTTAATATAACCTCGAACCAATACGTCCTCCGTGAAATGATAATTCCTTTCCTTTCCTCCCTTAGTCAATCACGCACACTGCTGCTAAGCGGGAGCTTTTCGACGTCAAATTTAATTACCAAAAAAGACAAGCGATAACTGGAGAACAGGAGTCAAGGTGGCTGCTACAGTTGGTACCAGCTCGCGAGTGATCTCGTTTGTCACTCAAGGAATATCTCGAATAATGTTCCTTCTTGCTTTCACGCTTCTGCCATGCCTTTATTGTTAGCTCCCTTTGGCGTTATTTGTCCATATTGTCGATCGCTCCCGCAAGTGATAATCCGCATTTTATCTCTTTTGCAACAGTTCCCTTTATATTGCACGGACTATGTAGTGGCGACATCGATGTACATGGCCAAAAGTAGTGTGATAATAATCAGGCGTATGTTGTTTATACGCAATGATAATACATTTCGAACAAAAACATATATGTTTGAGCTGTAACTCAATGTTTCCCATTGCAATGAGTATGTTTATTTGATGAAACTGTCGGAAATAAAAGCGATGTATACCAACGGTTTCGACTCGGCACGCATTGTCTCATAGTGCAGCGATGATCTATTGGACCAATCGCGTTGCTCGCTCAGAACAGAGCATGTTGCTGCCTTTCAGCTACGCTGGTACCAGGCTAACATGCTGTATATTTTCGAGGAGGTATAAATTTGATCGTAACGAAGATAGGGTTGTCTCGCTCCCACATCGACTCTCACACACACTGATAAGCCGATCATACAACTTATTTCCCCTCCTTGTTCGAAAACTTTAATTGGGTCATATGGCATTTAAGCCAATCGTATTTTTGTGACAAAACATTCACTGCTATTGGCCAAATCTTTAAAATACGTATGAAATTACTGATTCAATCGCAGAACCGATGATGACTAGCTAGCCTCTTTTTGTCACGCGACCCTGTTACATAACGTTTCGTCCTGTTTCTCGTAAGCGCCGCAACAGGTTTTTAAATTATTTTTCAAATTTAATTGCATACAATACTGTATTCATATACAACATGATATATCCGATTACATTCGGCGCGACGTAGTTTAACGGAACATTAAGGAACATTTTTACGAATACTGGTGTAATTCAAACTTTAATGTGTCTATTTGTCTGCCTTTTGATTTTGTTTTGTTTTCAATCTAGTCCCTCAATTTGTAGCTAAATCTTTGAAGGTTTACTATTTCGCTTTATTCATCTTTCTCTGTCGCTCTTGAAATAGATTGTAAAATTGGCTGTACCTCGCTCTTATCTAGTTATCTAACTTCTTTTTTTTTACCACAATGCCATTCAAAGAAAGGATTTTATATTAAAACCTCTCATCTCTCGTTGTTTCCTACAACTGCCATTTCTCTACATATTCTTCGTTTCGTATGATCATCCCGTTCTTGCAAAATCTTTCTGCCTAATCTGTGGCCTCGTTCGTGTCATGGAATAAGGAAACCCTATTGTTTATGCTTGGTATCCTCCCTTTCGAAACACCTTTTGGATTCTTTATAGTTTTTCTTCGATCCGTCATTTAAATTCCTCTACATAGTAATAAGGAAAAGTAACACGTTGTTCCATCCTTTACATGCATGACGTCGAACGCATGAATGTTTAGGGTTTGAAAATCATGCATCTGACCCAATTCTCCTTTCTCCATAACCCAATCTCATTGAGCGAATTTCAAACAATCCGTTCCTCTACTGCATCTTTGATTTTAAAAGAGATGAAATTTCTCTTAATCTTTTTATGCTTTCTTTCTATTTCATGGCTGCTTCCTTTCTAAACATAATTCCGCCATGTTCGCAATCATTACTCTCTGTAATCTAAATTAAAAAAAAGGAAATCCTACTTAAGTGCATATCGTTGTTATTATTAATATGTTGAAGAATACTTTCCTGTATTTTGGGCTCATATGGGAGCTCTTGTTTTGTGTTTGCTTCGTGAGCACAACTCCATTACTCAAAATTATGTGAAAGAAGATTCATCCTCACCTAAATTCAGCCGAATCGAACTTTCTTTCTATAAACGAGTCATTTTTTGGGTCGCCCTTTGTTTCCCACTGGCGTAAATGAATTATCGTCGCTCTATGAATAATAAGAAGAATTTGTACAATGTTTCAATCAAATTGGGAGCCATTTCTACTTTATCATAATTTTTCTGTATTTTTCTGTATTCAATCACCGCTTAAAGAATTCAGATTTCGTCATTCTTTGTATTGAGTAATAAAATTTGAGTGCATTTCGATAACATTTCCACGTCTGAGTGAATATTTTGAGTTGTACCTTTACGTACCAAAGATGTACCATTACAACTTTTTTCAGAAACTTTAACTTTAAAACATATTGTACAGAGAGTTTTAAGAAGCGCGTATGAAATATTTAGATCAAATCAGATGCAATTTGTATTTTGAACGATTTGTAATTACTGTAAGAAAGACTATATGGGAAAACCCTCCTCTTTTCAATCCCACAGGTGGCAGAAAGGTTAGGCTAGGAAAGGTTGTTACAAAAAGATTTTAAAAACACGTTTAGGCAAATCGGTTATCATTTATTAATCATTAATCAATCGGGTATGTATAGCCATTAATACGGAAACATATTGTTTCATAATACGGAAAAGGGGTTGTATGAAAGCCTACATCTTACCCATTGGAAGAATTTAGATTTGTTAGACGGTGATTGTATGGGAGCTCCCCTTTTTACTTCGCGGGGGTGATTGAAGCTTTGAATACTTTTGCAGAATGTAGAAAGATGCATGTGTGCCAGAATTCAGCCTAATTTCAGGCAAATCGGTCATCATCTTTATTTTGAAGCGAGTAATATTCACTTTTTTGATGAGTTTGTACGGAAGCACGCCTTTGCTCTCTGTCCAGTGAACTGAAACTTCGCCACTTTTAGTTTTTAGTAATGTTTGTTCTTTTAGTTTTTTAGATTGTCTATGCATCACATTTCGTTCATCAAGAACGGGTTGATCATACGAAACAAAGGATATGTATAGAAATAGCAGTAGTGATACAACAAGAGAAGAAAGGAAATGATACAAAATTCTTTCCTTGATAGCTTAGATTAATCAAAGGGTAGATTTGTTGAATAAAGAGTTCAGAATAGTTTGAAAAGCATAGTATAGTTAATTGTATAAGGTATTTCAAGAGGAAAAGAGAACAATGAATTAAACGAAATAGAAAACTTGCAAAGATGCAGCTAGAAATTGAGCAAATAAGTTGAATTCAAAAAAATGAAAAAAAAAAACGATGAATATGCACATCAATGTTTGAATTACACCAGCATTCGTAAAACTGATCTTTAATGTTCCCTTTAACTACGTAGTCGCGATTGAAATCAGGTATTATAGCTAGTTTTTTATAATAAAATCGTGGTTAGTTAAACTACTGCTTTTCGTGTCAATTATTCAGATGCGTGAAGTACCGGATGGCAGCACAAAGTGTTCAAAATAGAGATTTGAGTAACATCATATAAATATTCCGTCTTGAAACCGAAAAACAGATTATGTCAAACAATGCAGTAAACCTTTAAATTCAACATCACAATAGACCATATTATTTTTTCAAACACGAAGAAAAATGTAAAGGATTTTCTTAGCATACCCCTTAATAGCAAGGGCGATCATAAGTCCCATTGTTTTGTTATCAATTCTAAATCTGATAACTATGTTCACTAAGAAAATTCCAAAATCACATACTTCTAGCATTAACATCCTAGAAGCTATAAAAACTCCATAACCAAAAACAAAGCTTGCCAAAATTTTAGCGGCTTAGTACCTACACTTCAACTGAATGTTTTAGCAGCAGTTTTTAGTACAAAATGAGTAAATTATGTATCAATAGAAACATAAAAGTGTCTACTTTTGAATGAAAATAAATCAAATATTTGAACTACACGCACTCTTGGTATATGCACTCTTGTACCAAACCTAGTAAACATAATTGTACAGTGCTGACGCGCAATAGCTGTATCATTTAATCATTCAGCCATTTTATAGGCATCAATGCCTGAAATGTAAATTTTTAGATTCGCAGAAAGTATTTTTCTCCCTTTATATTGAATATTCAGGTTGAGTATTTTATGCAATATCTCGGAGGCTCCCGAAAAACCTCCTCAAAAGAGTGAATATTATTCGCCTACAATGATAGACGATGTCCGATCAGGCTGAAGTTTGGCACACAGGCTTCTTTTTACATTCTGCAAAAATATTCAAAGCTTCAACCACCCTTCGAAAAGTGTCGGTAAGTACTTAAATAAAAATACAAATGTCGATCGAGTTGACTGAAATTTAGCAGAAAAGCTTCTTTGCAATGCAAATGATGACTGGTTTGCCTGAATATGTTTTTCTAACCTCTTTGTAAATAAGCCAAGCCCTGTTGCCGGGTTAGAAATGAGAGGGAGTCCACAATATATTCCCCCTTTCTATAATGTAATTTTTTTATGAAAATTTGAATTGACCTTAATGTTGCGTGCGTGCTTATCGCAATTAGCCCGTTAAAAATATAAATGATGCCCATTTTTTGCAGAAATGTGATGCATAGACAATCTAAAAAACTAAAAGAACAAACATTACTAAAAACTAAAAGTGGCGAAGTTTCAGTTCACTGGACAGAGAGCAAAGGCGTGCTTCCGTACAAACTCATCAAAAAAGTGCATATTATTCGCTTCAAAATAAAGATGATGACCGATTTGCCTGAAATTAGGCTGAATTCTGGCACACATGCATCTTTCTACATTCTGCAAAAGTATTCAAAGCTTCAATCACCCCCGCGAAGTAAAAAGGGGAGCTCCCATACAATCACCGTCTAACAAATCTAAATTCTTCCAATGGGTAAGATGTAGGCTTTCATACAACCCCTTTTCCGTATTATGAAACAATATGTTTCCGTATTAATGGCTACACAAATTTGAAATGATAACCGATTTGCCTAAACGTGTTTTTAAAATCTTTTTGTAACAACCTTTCCTAGCCTAACCTTTCTGCCACCTGTGGGATTGAAAAGAGGAGGGTTTTCCCATATAGTCTTTCTTACAGTAATTACAAATCGTTCAAAATACAAATTGCATCTGATTTGATCTAAATATTTCATACTCGCTTCTTAAAACTCTCTGTACAATATGTGTTAAAGTTAAAGTTTCTGAAAAAAGTTGTAATGGTACATCTTTGGTACGTAAAGGTACAACTCAAAATATTCACTCAGACGTGGAAATGTTATCGAAATGCACTCAAATTTTATTACTCAATACAAAGAATGACGAAATCTGAATTCTTTAAGCGGTGATTGAATGGTTACCTCCTTCAGCAAATACAGCAAAATTATGATAAAGTAGAAATGGCTCCCAATTTGATTGAAACATTCTACACATTATTCTTATTATTCATAGAGCGACGATAACTCATTTACGCCAGTGGGAAACAAAGGGCGACCAAAAAAAAATGACTCGTTTATAGAAAGAAAGTTCGATTCGGCTGAATTTAGGTGAGGATGAATCTTCTTACACAAAATTTTAAGTAATGGAGTTGTGCTCACGAAGCAAACGCAAAACAAGAGCTTCCATATGAGCCCAAAATACAGGAAAGCATTTTTCAACATATTAATAATAACAACGATATGCACTTAAGTAGGATTTCCTTTTTTAACCATTGTGTTGAGTTGCGTTGGAAATGTTATTTGTGTAAAAAATTCAAATTTAAATTACAGAAAGTAATGATTGCGAATATGGCGGAATTATGTTTAGAAAGGAAGCAGCCATGAAATAGAAAGAAAGCATAAAAAGATTAAGAGAAATTTCATCTCTTTCAAAATCAACGATGCAGTAGAGGAACGGATTGTTTAAAATTCGCTCAATGAGATTGGGTTATCGAGAAAGGAGAATTGGGTCAGATGCATGATTTTCAAACCCTAAACATTAATGCGTTCGACGTCATGCATGTAAAGGATGGAACAACGTGTCACTTTTTCTTATTGCTATGTAGAAGAATTTAAATGACGGATCGAAGAAAAACTATAAAGAATCCAAAAGGTGTTTCGAAAGGGAGGATACCAAGCATAAACAATAGGGTTTCCTTATTCCATGACACGAACGAGGCCACAGATTAGGCAGAAAGATTTTGCAAGAACGGGATGATCATACGAAACGAAGAATATGTAGAGAAATGGCAGTTGTAGGAAACAACGAGAGATGAGAGGTTTTAATATAAAATCTTTTCTTTGAATGGCATTGTGGTAAAAAAAGAAGTTAGATAACTAAGATTGTTGAAGATGAAGATTTGTTGAAAATAGAGTTCAGTATAATTTGAAAGAGCGAGGTACAGCCAATTTTATAATCTATTTCAAGAGCGACAGAGAAAGATGAATAAAGCGAAATAGTAAACCTTCAAAGGTTTAGCTACAAATTGAGGGACTAGATTGAAAACAAAACAAAATCTAAAGGCAGACAAATAGACACATAAATGTTTGAATTACACCAGTATTCATAAAAATGTTCCTTAATGTTCCGTTAAACTACGTCGCGCCGAATGTAATCGGATATATCATGTTGTATATGAATACAGTATTGTATGCAATTAAATTTGAAAAATAATTTAAAAACCTTTTGCGGCGCTTACGAGAAACAGGACGAAACGTTATGTAACAGGGTCGCGTGACAAAAAGAGGCTAGCTAGTCATCATCGGTTCTGCGATTGAATCAGTAATTTCATACGTATTTTAAAGATTTGGCCAATAGCAGTGAATGTTTTGTCACAAAAATACGATTGGCTTAAATGCCATATGACCCAATTAAAATTTTCGAACAAGGAGGGGAAATAAGTTGTATGATCGGCTTATCAGTGTGTGTGAGAGTCGATGTGGGAGCGAGACAACCCTATCTTCGTTACGATCAAATTTATACCTCCTCGAAAATATACAGCATGTTAGCCTGGTACCAGCGTAGCTGAAAGGCAGCAACATGCTCTGTTCTGAGCAAGCAACGCGATTGGTCCAATAGATCATCGCTGCACTATGAGACAATGCGTGCCGAGTCGAAACCGTTGGTATACATCGCTTTTATTTCCGACAGTTTCATCAAATAAACATACTCATTGCAATGGGAAACATTGAGTTACAGCTCAAACATATATGTTTTTGTTCGAAATGTATTATCATTGCGTATAAACAACATACGTCTGATTATTATCACACTACTTTTGGCCACGTACATCGATGTCGCCACTACATAGTCCGTGCAATATAAAGGGAACTGTTGCAAAAGAGATAAAATGCGGATTATCACTTGCGGGAGCGATCGACAATATGGACAAATAACGCCAAAGGGAGCTAACAATAAAGGCATGGCAGAAGCGTGAAAGCGAGAAGGAACATTATTCGAGATATTCCTTGAGTGACAAACGAGATCACTCGCGAGCTGGTACCAACTGTAGCAGCCAGCTTGACTCCTGTTCTCCAGTTATCGCTTGTCTTTTTTGGTAATTAAATTCGACGTCGTAAAGCTCCCGCTCAGCAGCAGTGTGCGTGATTGACTAAGGGAGGAAAGGAAAGGAATTAACATTTCACGGAGGACGTATTGGTTCGAGGTTATACTAAAAAAATTGGATTGATTTTTTAGATTTGCTCAGCAGCTTTTATCTCCTACAGAGCCTGTCACAAATGGTCGTGACGCAGCCACTGCTAAAGAGCTTCCACTGCAAGACGGGTGGTGAAGAAGGCGCCTGGCGAAGGGCTAGCGAGGGTCAACCTGAGGGTGCCGCACCGAGCAGGTATAATAAGAACCTGGTGCGACAACAGTCTAGTTCCGGCAGTAACCAGGGACGGTTTACGACGTCGGCGGATCCTAGCACTCCGAACCGGCTGGCCACCCGACAGACGAACCCAGACGAAAGTAAGTAGACGTGCGTGTAATTAATGCCAAAATGCTTACTAGGCAAATGGTTGGATTGTCTTTACGGCTCCTTGAAGGAGTAGGAGGCTCTTAGAACGTATAGATTTAGAAGACTGTTGTAATTGCGTTGATTTAGGGAGCGTATTTAGGGTAATTGCGTTTATTAGGGATGAGTTGAGCGTAAAAGTGCATTAGATGTAGCATGTATTACCTGTTTTGCATGGATTATTTCGTGAAGGCATGCGATGGAAACGTATATACGAGTCATTCTCTCCGTGTGACAAATAGACACAAATTGTTCTGGTACGAAGTGCTAATTTAGTGGATGTAATCGAGCGTCTTAACGCTTCGTGCAACATTCATCGCGTACGTTACAACCTCTCTCATCGTTATTCTATTATTTCATCATCGTTTCTTACCGAGCAAATTCTCCCATTGGAAGGACCCTTACCTTGGTTTGTTTCATTTCCTACAAGGGAGCAGAAATCGAGGCCTTGGTATGCATTTTTCTCACAACACATCTTACTTATTTTTCATTTATGAAAAAAACTCACCTACATGCAAGCATTCATTTTTATGATTAAGACTCTTTTCTGGTGCTTTATTTCTTTTCATATGCTTCGTAGTCTATAATTCTATTACCAAATTCTTATGTTATGCTTTAGATTTAGACACAATTAAATTTAGATTGCCTTTTCTGGAACGCGTTATGGTTCGAGCTACTATTAATGGAGACGCATGGTATTTTGTAGTCAGAATTTTAATTTAGATGTATTACTGCGTGAAGAGCAGTGACATAGAGCAGAGCCATCCTGGTAAATGCATGTAATGGTACAAACTATCAATTGTATTTAAAAACGAAACTTAATCCACCTTTATCTGGCGAAGCACTTGACAAAAATAAATTTACAGATGCAAATTTGTGTCATCATTGCAAACTGAACGACATTTGAGCCATTTTTTTCGCTACTTTTCTACTAACTACTCACTAGGTATTAGCAGTTTGTATCTTTTAACGCTATTACCTTCATTTCTGTGACACCGTATGGCCTGGTTTACCCTCTGGCAAAAATCAAAGTAGCAAAGTATCAGCTTCCCCAAGAGGAAAAAGGGGGCATAAAAAAGCCTTTACAAACCTCACTTCCAGTAATTTTCGAAAACCACTCGACGATTCCAATAAGCCTTGCTCATTCCTTTAAACGAGTGAGTTTTATATTACGGATGGCAAAAGAATTGCCATATCCGGACTATGCAGAAATTTTCGTAAATGCAAAAGACGTCAACAAACAGTTCGTTTTCCTGTAATTCAACTCTCTCCACCCATTGACTAAGACACTAAACTGCACTAAGAAATTCAACTCATCCTCTCTCGATTTATGTCACAATGTAAATGTGAAAAATATTCTTCAACATATAGATATGAAAAATGCTATACCATTATTCAGTAAGATTCCATTTATAATTGTGTTGAGTTGCGTTCAAAATAGAGTCGGTGTAAATAATTTAAATTTATTTTATACAAATCAATCATTTCCAATGGAATGGTGTTTTGAAAACAAACAGCAGTACCGGTGAAAATAAAGGAAAAGGAAAATTGTTTCCATTCAGCATAAGTGACGGAATAAGAATAAGCAAAAGAAAGACAGAATGGTTTTGAACGTCATGCATGCTTAAGATGGAACAACGTGTTAATATTCCTACTTGCTATGAAGAGAGATTTATATGATGGTTAGAAGCAAAATGATAAAGGTTCCAAAGAGTGATTCGAAAGGGAGGATGTGGAAAATACTAAGCCTAAACAATAGGATGAAGCAAAAGAGGCCATGATGTGAAAGATTAGGCAGAAAACTTTTATCAAGAACGGGTGGATCATACGAAACAAAGGATATGTATAGAAATAGCAGTAGTGATACAACAAGAGAAGAAAGGAAATGATACAAAATTCTTTCCTTGATAGCTTAGATGATGCAAAGGGTAGATTTGTTGAATAAAGAGTTCAGAATAGTTTGAAAAAGCATAGTATAGTCAATTGTATGAGGTATTTCAAGAGGAAAAGAGAACAATGAATTAAACGAAATAGAAAACTTGCAAAGATGCAGCTAGAAATTGAGCAAATAAGTTGAATTCAAAAAAATGAAAAAAAACGATGAATATGCACATCAATGTTTGAATTACACCAGCATTCGTAAAACTGATCCTTAATGTTCCCTTTAACTACGTAGTCGCGATTGAAATCAGGTATTATAGCTAGTTTTTTATAATAAAATAGTGGTTAGTTAAACTACTGCTTTTCGTGTCAATTATTCAGATGCGTGAAGTACCGGATGGCAGCACAAAGTGTTCAAAATAGAGATTTGAGTAACATTATATAAATATTCCATCTTGAAACCGAAAAACAGATTATGTCAAACAATGCAGTAAACCTTTAAATTCAACATCACAAGAGACCATATTATTTTTGCAAACACGAAGAAAAATGTAAAGGATTTTCTTAGCATACCCATTAATAGCAAGGGCGATCATAGGTCCCATTGTTTTGTCATCAATTCTAAATCTGATAACTAAGTTCACTAAGAAAATTCCAAAATCACATACTTGTAGCATTAACATCCTCGAAGCTATAAAACTCCATAACCAAAAACAAAGCTTGCCAAAATTTTAGCGGCTTAGTACCTATACTTCAACTGAATGATTTAGCAGCAGTTTTTAGTACAAAATGAGTAAATTATGTATCAATAGAAACATAAAAGTGTCTACTTTTGAATGAAAATAAATCAAATATTTGAACTACACGTACTCTTGGTATATGCACTCTTGTACCAAACCTAGTAAACATAATTGTACAGTGCTGACGCGCAAGAGCTGTATCATTTAATCATTCAGCCATTTTATAAGCATCAATGCCTGGAATATAAATTTTTCGATTCGCAGAAAGTATTTTTCTCCCTTTATATTGAGTATTCGGGTTGAGTATTTTATGCAATATTTCGGGGGCTCCCGAAAAACCTCCTCAAAAGAGTAAATATTATTCGCCTACAATGATAGACGATGTCCGATCAGGCTGAAGTTTGGCACACATGCTTCCTTTTACATTCTACAAAAGTATTCAAAGCTTCAACCACCCTTCGAAAAGTGTCGGTAAGTACTTAAATAAAAATACAAATGTCGATCGAGTTGACTGAAATTTAGCAAAAAAGCTTCTTTACAATGCAAATGATGACTGGTTTACCTGAATATGTTTTTCTAATCTCTTTGTAAAAAAGCCAAGCCCTGTTGCCGGGTTAGAAATGAGAGGGAGTTCACAATATATTCCCCCTTTCGATAATGTAATTTTTTTTTTGAAAATTTGAATTGACCTGAATATTGCGTGCGTGCTTATCGCAATTAGCCCGTTAAAAATATAAATGATGCCCATTTTTTGCAGAAATGTGATGCATAGACAATCTAAAAAACTAAAAGAACAAACATTACTAAAAACTAAAAGTGGCGAAGTTTCAGTTCACTGGACAGAGAGCAAAGGCGTGCTTCCGTACAAACTCATCAAAAAAGTGCATATTATTCGCTTCAAAATAAAGATGATGACCGATTTGCCTGAAATTAGGCTGAATTCTGGTACACATGCATCTTTCTACATTCTGCAAAAGTATTCAAAGCTTCAATCACCCCCGCGAAGTAAAAAGGGGAGTTCCCATACAATCACCGTCTAACAAATCTAAATTCTTCCAATGGTTAAAAAGTAGGCTTTCATACAACCCCTTTTCCGTATTATGAAACAATATGTTTCCGTATTAATGGCTACACAAATTTGAAATGATAACCGATTTGCCTAAACGTGTTTTTAAAATCTTTTTGTAACAAAGCCTAACCTTTCTGCCACCTGTGGGATTGAAAAGAGGAGGGTTTTTCCATATAGTCTTTCTTACAGTAATTACAAATTGTTCAAAATACAAATGGCATCTGATTTGATCTAAATATTTCATACGCGCTTCTTAAAACTCTCTGTACAATATGTTTTAAAGTTAAAGTTTCTGAAAAAAGTTGTAATGGTACATCTTTGGTACGTAAAGGTACAACTCAAAATATTCACTCAGACGTGGAAATGTTATCGAAATGAACTCAAATTTTATTACTAAATACAAAGAATGACGAAATCTGAATTCTTTAAGTGGTGATTGAATACAGAAAAATACAGAAAAATTATGATAAAGTAGAAATGGCTCCCAATTTGATTGAAACATTGTACAAATTCTTCTTATTATTCATAGAGCGACGATAATTCATTTACGCCAGTGGGAAACAAAGGGCGACCCAAAAAATGACTCGTTTATAGAAAGAAAGTTCGATTCGGCTGAATTTAGGTGAGGATGAATCTTCTTACACAAAATTTTAAGTAATGGAGTTGTGCTCACGAAGCAAACACAAAACAAGAGCTTCCATATGAGCCCAAAATACAGGAAAGCATTCTTCAACATATTAATAATAACAACGATATGCACTTAAGTAGGATTTCCTTTTTTAACCATTGTGTTGAGTTGCGTTGGAAATGTTATTTGTGTAAAAAATTTAAATTTAAATTACAGAAAGTAATGATTGCGAATATGGCGGAATTATGTTTAGAAAGGAAGCAGCCATGAAATAGAAAGAAAGCATAAAAAGATTAAGAGAAATTTCATCTCTTTTAAAATCAAAGATGCAGTAGAGGAACAGATTGTTTGAAATTCGCTCAATGAGATTGGGTTATGGAGAAAGGAGAATTGGGTCAGATGCATGATTTTCAAACCCTAAACATTCATGCGTTCGACGTCATGCATGTAAAGGATGGAACAACGTGTTACTTTTCCTTATTACTATGTAGAGGAATTTAAATGACGGATCGAAGAAAAACTATAAAGAATCCAAAAGGTGTTTCGAAAGGGAGGATACCAAGCATAAACAATAGGGTTTCCTTATTCCATGACACGAACGAGGCCACAGATTAGGCAGAAAGATTTTGCAAGAACGGGATGATCATACGAAACGAAGAATATGAAGAGAAATGGCAGTTGTAGGAAACAACGAGAGATGAGAGGTTTTAATATAAAATCCTTTCTTTGAATGGCATTGTGGTAAAAAAAAGAAGTTAGATAACTAGATAAGAGCGAGGTACAGCCAATTTTACAATCTATTTCAAGAGCGACAGAGAAAGATGAATAAAGCGAAATAGTAAACCTTCAAAGATTTAGCTACAAATTGAGGGACTAGATTGAAAACAAAACAAAATCAAAAGGCAGACAAATAGACACATTAAAGTTTGAATTACACCAGTATTCGTAAAAATGTTCCTTAATGTTCCGTTAAACTACGTCGCGCCGAATGTAATCGGATATATCATGTTGTATATGAATACAGTATTGTATGCAATTAAATTTGAAAAATAATTTAAAAACCTTTTGCGGCGCTTACGAGAAACAGGACGAAACGTTATGTAACAGGGTCGCGTGACAAAAAGAGGCTAGCTAGTCATCATCGGTTCTGCGATTGAATCAGTAATTTCATACGTATTTTAAAGATTTGGCCAATAGCAGTGAATGTTTTGTCACAAAAATACGATTGGCTTAAATGCCATATGACCCAATTAAAGTTTTCGAACAAGGAGGGGAAATAAGTTGTATGATCGGCTTATCAGTGTGTGTGAGAGTCGATGTGGGAGCGAGACAACCCTATCTTCGTTACGATCAAATTTATACCTCCTCGAAAATATACAGCATGTTAGCCTGGTACCAGCGTAGCTGAAAGGCAGCAACATGCTCTGTTCTGAGCGAGCAACGCGATTGGTCCAATAGATCATCGCTGCACTATGAGACAATGCGTGCCGAGTCGAAACCGTTGGTATACATCGCTTTTATTTCCGACAGTTTCATCAAATAAACATACTCATTGCAATGGGAAACATTGAGTTACAGCTCAAACAAATATGTTTTTGTTCGAAATGTATTATCATTGCGTATAAACAACATACGTCTGATTATTATCACACTACTTTTGGCCACGTACATCGATGTCGCCACTACATAGTCCGTGCAATATAAAAGGAACAGTTGCAAAAGAGATAAAATGCGGATTATCACTTGCGGGAGCGATCGACAATATGGACAAATATCGCCAAAGGGAGCTAACAATAAAGGCATGGCAGAAGCGTAAAAGCGAGAAGGAACATTATTCGAGATATTCCTTGAGTGACAAACGAGATCACTCGCGAGCTGGTACCAACTGTAGCAGCCACCTTGACTCCTGTTCTCCAGTTATCGCTTGTCTTTTTTGATAATTAAATTTGACGTCGAAAAGCTCCCGCTTAGCAGCAGTGTGCGTGATTGACTAAGGGAGGAAAGGAAAGGAATTATCATTTCACGGAGGACGTATTGGTTCGAGGTTATATTAAACAAAGGGGATTGATTTTTTAGATTTGCTCAGCAGCTTTTATCTCCTACAGAGCCTGTCACAAATGGTCGTGACGCAGCCACTGCTAAAGAGCTTCCACTGCAAGACGGGTGGTGAAGAAGGCGCCTGGCGAAGGGCTAGCGAGGGTCAACCTGAGGGTGCCGCACCGAGCAGGTATAATAAGAACCTGGTGCGGCAACAGTCTAGTTCCGGCAGTAACCAGGGACGGTTTACGACGTCGGCGGATCCTAGCACTCCGAACCGGCTGGCCACCCGACAGACGAACCCAGACAAAAGTAAGTAGACGTGCGTGTAATTAATGCCAAAATGCTTACTAGGCAAATGGTTGGATTGTCTTTACGGCTCCTTGAAGGAGTAGGAGGCTCTTAGAACGTATAGATTGAGAAGACTGTTGTAATTGCGTTGATTTAGGGAGCGTATTTAGGGTAATTGCGTTTATTAGGGATGAGTTGAGCGTAAAAGTGCATTAGATGTAGCATGTATTACCTGTTTTGCATGGATTATTTCGTGAAGGCATGCGATGGAAACGTATATACGAGTCATTCTCTCCGTGTGACAAATAGACACAAATTGTTCTGGTACGAAGTGCTAATTTAGTGGATGTAATCGAGCGTCTTAACGCTTCGTGCAACATTCATCGCGTACGTTACAACCTCTCTCATCGTTATTCTATTATTTCATCATCGTTTCTTACCGAGCAAATTCTCCCATTGGAAGGACCCTTACCTTGGTTTGTTTCATTTCCTACAAGGGAGCAGAAATCGAGGCCTTGGTATGCATTTTTCTCACAACACATCTTACTTATTTTTCATTTATTAAAAAAACTCACCTACATGCAAGCATTCATTTTTATGATTAAGACTCTTTTCTGGTGCTTTATTTCTTTTCATATGCTTCGTAGTCTATAATTCTATTACCAAATTCTTATGTTATGCTGTAGATTTAGACACATTTAAATTTAGATTACCTTTCCTGAAACGCGTTATGGTTCGAGCTACTATTAATGGAGACGTATGGTACTTTGTAGTCAGAATTTTAATTCAGATGTACTACTGCGTGAAGAGCAGTGACATAGAGCAGAGCCATCCTGGCAAATGCATGTAATGGTACAAACTATCAATTGTATTTAAAAACGAAACTTAATCCACCTTTATCTGGCGAAGCATTTGACAAAAATAAATTTCCAGATGCAAATTTGTGTCATCATTGCAAACTGAACGTCATTTGAGCCATTTTCTCGCTACTTTTCAACTAACTGCTCCCTAGGTATTAGCAGTTTGTATCTTTTAACGCTATTACCTTCATTTCTGTGACACCGTATGGCCTGGTTTACCCTCTGGCAAAAATCAAAGTAGCAAAGTATCAGCTTCCCCAAGAGGAAAAAGGGGGCATAAAAAAGCCTTTACAAACCTCACTTCCAGTAATTTTCGAAAACCACTCGACGATTCCAATAAGCCTTGCTCATTCCTTTAAACGAGTGAGTTTTATATTACGGATGGCAAAAGAATTGCCATATCCGGACTATGCAGAAATTTTCGTAAATGCAAAAGACGTCAACAAACAGTTCGTTTTCCTGTAATTCAACTCTCTCCACCCATTGACTAAGACACTAAACTGCACTAAGAAATTCAACTCATCCTCTCTCGATTTATGTCACAATGTAAATGTGAAAAATATTCTTCAACATATAGATATGAAAAATGCTATACCATTATTCAGTAAGATTCCATTTATAATTGTGTTGAGTTGCGTTCAAAATAGAGTCGGTGTAAATAATTTAAATTTATTTTATACAAATCAATCATTTCCAATGGAATGGTGTTTTGAAAACAAACAGCAGTACCGGTGAAAATAAAGGAAAAGGAAAATTGTTTCCATTCAGCATAAGTGACGGAATAAGAATAAGCAAAAGAAAGACAGAATGGTTTTGAACGTCATGCATGCTTAAGATGGAACAACGTGTTAATATTCCTACTTGCTATGTAGAGAGATTTATATGATGGTTAAAAGAAAAATGATAAAGGTTCCAAAGGATGTTTTGAAAGGGAGGATGTGGAAAATACAAAGCCTAAACAATAGGATGAAGCAAAAGAGGCCATGATGTGAAAGATTAGGCAGAAAACTTTTATCAAGAACGGGTGGATCATACGAAACAAAGGATATGTATAGAAATAGCAGTAGTGATACAACAAGAGAAGAAAGGAAATGATACAAAATTCTTTCCTTGATAGCTTAGATGATGCAAAGGGTAGATTTGTTGAATAAAGAGTTCAGAATAGTTTGAAAAAGCATAGTATAGTCAATTGTATGAGGTATTTCAAGAGGAAAAGAGAACAATGAATTAAACGAAATAGAAAACTTGCAAAGATGCAGCTAGAAATTGAGCAAATAAGTTGAATTCAAAAAAATGAAAAAAACGATGAATATGCACATCAATGTTTGAATTACACCAGCATTCGTAAAACTGATCCTTAATGTTCCCTTTAACTACGTAGTCGCGATTGAAATCAGGTATTATAGCTAGTTTTTTATAATAAAATCGTGGTAAGTTAAACTACTGCTTTTCGTGTCAATTATTCAGATGCGTGAAGTACCGGATGGCAGCACAAAGTGTTCAAAATAGAGATTTGAGTAACATTATATAAATATTCCATCTTGAAACCGAAAAACAGATTATGACAAACAATGCAGTAAACCTTTAAATTCAACATCACAAGAGACCATATTATTTTTGCAAACACGAAGAAAAATGTAAAGGATTTTCTTAGCATACCCATTAATAGCAAGGGCGATCATAGGTCCCATTGTTTTGTCATCAATTCTAAATCTGATAACTAAGTTCACTAAGAAAATTCCAAAATCACATACTTGTAGCATTAACATCCTAGAAGCTATAAAACTCCATAACCAAAAACAAAGCTTGCCAAAATTTTAGCGGCTTAGTACCTATACTTCAACTGAATGATTTAGCAGCAGTTTTTAGTACAAAATGAGTAAATTATGTATCAATAGAAACATAAAAGTGTCTACTTTTGAATGAAAATAAATCAAATATTTGAACTACACGCACTCTTGGTATATGCACTCTTGTACCAAACCTAGTAAACATAATTGTACAGTGCTGACGCGCAAGAGCTGTATCATTTAATCATTCAGCCATTTTATAAGCATCAATGCCTGGAATATAAATTTTTCGATTCGCAGAAAGTATTTTTCTCCCTTTATATTGAGTATTCGGGTTGAGTATTTTATGCAATATTTCGGGGGCTCCCGAAAAACCTCCTCAAAAGAGTAAATATTATTCGCCTACAATGATAGACGATGTCCGATCAGGCTGAAGTTTGGCACACAGGCTTCTTTTTACATTCTGCAAAAGTATTCAAAGCTTCAACCACCCTTCGAAAAGTGTCGGTAAGTACTTAAATAAAAATACAAATGTCGATCGAGTTGACTGAAATTTAGCAGAAAAGCTTCTTTGCAATGCAAATGATGACTGGTTTGCCTGAATATGTTTTTCTAACCTCTTTGTAAAAAAGCCAAGCCTTGCTGCAGGGTTGGAAATGAGAGGGAGTCCACAATATATTCCCCCTTTCTATAATGTAATTTTTTTATGAAAATTTGAATTGACCTTAATGTTGCGTGCGTGCTTATCGCAATTAGCCCGTTAAAAATATAAATGATGCCCATTTTTTGCAGAAATGTGATGCATAGACAATCTAAAAAACTAAAAGAACAAACATTACTAAAAACTAAAAGTGGCGAAGTTTCAGTTCACTGGACAGAGAGCAAAGGCGTGCTTCCGTACAAACTCATGAAAAAAGTGAATATTATTCGCTTCAAAATAAAGATGATGACCGATTTGCCTGAAATTAGGCTGAATTCTGGCACACATGCATCTTTCTACATTCTGCAAAAGTATTCAAAGCTTCAATCACCCCCGCGAAGTAAAAAGGGGAGCTCCCATACAATCACCGTCTAACAAATCTAAATTCTCCCAATGGGTAAGATGTAGGCTTTCATACAACCCCTTTTCCGTATTATGAAACAATATGTTTCCGTATTAATGGCTATACATACCCGATTGATTAATGATTAATAAATGATAACCGATTTGCCTAAACGTGTTTTTAAAATCTTTTTGTAACAACCTTTCCTAGCCTAACCTTTCTGCCACCTGTGGGATTGAAAAGAGGAGGGTTTTCCCATATAGTCTTTCTTACAGTAATTACAAATCGTTCAAAATACAAATTGCATCTGATTTGATCTAAATATTTCATACGCGCTTCTTAAAACTCTCTGTACAATATGTTTTAAAGTTAAAGTTTCTGCAAAAAGTTGTAATGGTACATCTTTGGTACGTAAAGGTACAACTCAAAATATTCACTCAGACGTGGAAATGTTATCGAAATGAACTCAAATTTTATTACTCAATACAAAGAATGACGAAATCTGAATTCTTTAAGCGGTGATTGAATGGTTACCTCTTTCAGCAAATACAGAAAAATTATGATAAAGTAGAAATGGCTCCCAATTTGATTGAAACATTGTACAAATTCTTCTTATTATTCATAGAGCGACGATAATTCATTTACGCCAGTGGGAAACAAAGGGCGACCCAAAAAATGACTCGTTTATAGAAAGAAAGTTCGATTCGGCTGAATTTAGGTGAGGATGAATCTTCTTTCACATAATTTTGAGTAATGGAGTTGTGCTCACGAAGCAAACACAAAACAAGAGCTCCCATATGAGCCCAAAATACAGGAAAGTATTCTTCAACATATTAATAATAACAACGATATGCACTTAAGTAAGATTTCCTTTTTTTTAATTTAGATTACAGAAAGTAATGATTGCGAACATGGCGGAATTATGTTTAGAAAGGAAGCAGCCATGAAATAGAAAGAAAGCATAAAAAGATTAAGAGAAATTTCATCTCTTTTAAAATCAAAGATGCAGTAGAGGAACGGATTGTTTGAAATTCGCTCAATGAGATTGGGTTATGGAGAAAGGAGAATTGGGTCAGATGCATGATTTTCAAACCCTAAACATTCATGCGTTCGACGTCATGCATGTAAAGGATGGAACAACGTGTTACTTTTCCTTATTACTATGTAGAGGAATTTAAATGACGGATCGAAGAAAAACTATAAAGAATCCAAAAGGTGTTTCGAAAGGGAGGATACCAAGCATAAACAATAGGGTTTCCTTATTCCATGACACGAACGAGGCCACAGATTAGGCAGAAAGATTTTGCAAGAACGGGATGATCATACGAAACGAAGAATATGAAGAGAAATGGCAGTTGTAGGAAACAACGAGAGATGAGAGGTTTTAATATAAAATCCTTTCTTTGAATGGCATTGTGGTAAAAAAAAGAAGTTAGATAACTAGATAAGAGCGAGGTACAGCCAATTTTACAATCTATTTCAAGAGCGACAGAGAAAGATGAATAAAGCGAAATAGTAAACCTTCAAAGGTTTAGCTACAAATTGAGGGACTAGATTGAAAACAAAACAAAATCTAAAGGCAGACAAATAGACACATAAATGTTTGAATTACACCAGTATTCATAAAAATGTTCCTTAATGTTCCGTTAAACTACGTCGCGCCGAATGTAATCGGATATATCATGTTGTATATGAATACAGTATTGTATGCAATTAAATTTGAAAAATAATTTAAAAACCTGTTGCGGCGCTTACGAGAAACAGGACGAAACGTGATGTAACAGGGTCGCGTGACAAAAAGAGGCTAGCTAGTCATCATCGGTTCTGCGATTGAATCAGTAATTTCATACGTATTTTAAAGATTTGGCCAATAGCAGAGAATGTTTTGTCACAAAAATACGATTGGCTTAAACGCCATATGACCCAATTAAAGTTTTCGAACAAGGAGGGAAATAAGTTGTATGATCGGCTTATCAGTGTGTGTGAGAGTCGATGTGGGAGCGAGACAACCCTATCTTCGTTACGATCAAATTTATACCTCCTCGAAAATATACAGCATGTTAGCCTGGTACCAGCGTAGCTGAAAGGCAGCAACATGCTCTGTTCTGAGCAAGCAACGCGATTGGTCCAATAGATCATCGCTGCACTATGAGACAATGCGTGCCGAGTCGAAACCGTTGGTATACATCGCTTTTATTTCCGACAGTTTCATCAAATAAACATACTCATTGCAATGGGAAACATTGAGTTACAGCTCAAACATATATGTTTTTGTTCGAAATGTATTATCATTGCGTATAAACAACATACGCCTGATTATTATCACACTACTTTTGGCCATGTACATCGATGTCGCCACTACATAGTCCGTGCAATATAAAAGGAACAGTTGCAAAAGAGATAAAATGCGGATTATCACTTGCGGGAGCGATCGACAATATGGACAAATAACGCCAAAGGGAGCTAACAATAAAGGCATGGCAGAAGCGTAAAAGCGAGAAGGAACATTATTCGAGATATTCCTTGAGTGACAAACGAGATCACTCGCGAGCTGGTACCAACTGTAGCAGCCACCTTGACTCCTGTTCTCCAGTTATCGCTAGTCTTTTTTGATAATAAATTCCGACGTCGAAAAACTCCCACTCAGCAGCAGTGAGCGTGATCTTTCTGTTCTGGTGGGCTCGTGAAAACGAGATTCTTTGAATCAGGGGATAAAAACTGGGTTTCTTAAGTGCCTTTTTTTTTTAAAATCATAAAGATTGCATCTGAAAAGGAGTCTTGATTAACTAAGGGGGAAAAGGAAAGGAATTACCTTTTCATGTCGAACGTTTGGTTCGAGATTGTGCTGGAGAATTGGGATGGATTTTCATCTTTTCGGCAGAAGGACTCACTCTAAACAAGTACAATCTCCTATTACTTGATTGGAGTAGAAGAGAGCTTTAGTGGATTCAAGGACATTGAAAATTGAGTAGTAGTTACAAAAGATGTACTGTTTTCCTGCATGTTTGCTCTACTGTTAAATTTGACATGAAATTTCATGGATTCAAAGATCATATTCTTCGGTATTGTGATGTAAAAACTAGTTTATTTTCAATACACAATATGAACCGCACGTTTATTATCACAGCACCTCCCATGACTTTCGAAGGTAAGCCACAACTTTCGATATGTTGTGCCTTTTGTATTTTTTAATTGCCTCTATCAGAGGTTCGAACTTCTCCACAAATATTCCTCTTGTCTGTTTCACTACTTCTTCCAGCTTGCGCTTAATTAACTTATCTATCTCTTCTTTTGTTGGGCCACAGGTTCTCGCTACCCAGCGCTCCCAAGCTGGATATCCTTCACTTTACTCGCTTCACTTTTCCTCCATCGCTGGTCTGCTTTGGCTGGTCTGCGGCAAAAAGGTGTTTTCACTCACTTGGGCCATTTTGATATAGTTTTAGAAAAATTGTCACTTCGTCGAGCAAGCACTTTTCCACATTTTTTTCTTGTTCGGCACTTTGCGCATTGTGTTACCCTTTGGTCACCGCTAACATGTCTTTTGTAGCGTATGCACTTTTAATGTGTCTTTGTTTTTGCATTATGTCTCCTATAACACATCTAGCATGCTATTCGTAGCGTCTGTTCTTATATTTTTTTTCCCCTTTTCTACTTTTCTGGCTCGCTCACAATTGAGCACGTCATACTGACGTGGCCTGGTCAACAAACGTTATCCAGGTAACTCGATCCATGGCTGTAGCTCTCCATCTCCGGTCGCATCCAATATACCACAGGTTCATTTCACATTTGTGTTCAATTTTTTTTCACTCAGTATTATTTCACTTTTGTCGATAAATTGTTGCACTGTGCTACTCATTTTTTTACTTTACCATTTTTTCCACAAATTGAACTTCACTATAGTTGCATTTTACTGTTTATATCCGTGCCATGTAATATATCCAAAGGTTGCAGCTTATGGTCACGATCGCCTTGTAATATACGTAATCGGTGGTGCTGTCATGGATATGACCGTCCAGGCGATCTTTGGAAATCTAGAGAGAGGTTTCCCATACTGGATCGTTGGAGTGTTTGAAGCCTTACCTTGGGTAAGGGATTACTTAAAACTCTTGAAATGAAACAACATGAGTTAGGTTAGCCTGCCGGACCGTTACTGTCCGTCCGCTTATGGTTGACTTTATTTATACTCCAAATTATTTCGGTTATCTAGTTTAAATGGTAAATTCAACATTATCGGTTTGGCTTATTGCTTTCGTCGAATAAAAATGATTCCCTTCGTCTGTGCGTAAAAAATTGCTTATTTCGCTATCTACCGGTGCGACTACCTTCTCACGGTTATATTGTTTTGTACATTGGTCATCTGTTTTATCATTGAATGTTTATGAGGGCTTGTTCCGTCGCCCATAGCCACTTGCCCTTTGCATACAGGAATGCTTACTTGTCTATGAATGAAGAGCACCATTACGACAGTCCATGGCACTAGAGAAACCATTCTCATGGCGCTAACGCTGCTGGAGAAGAACATTGGAGACTACAGATACAGCCTCGTTTCCAAACAACATTACGAGGATTAAGATAACAAGCACATAACACTGAGATATAAACGATGTGAAGTAATCCGTGGAGTTAGCAGAGTTTTTTATCATGTGGAAATCTCTCGAAGTAGACTCTACCGGGGGAATGAACAAGTGAATAACTCAGGAAACTAAGTGTAATTTATTAGATGTAAAAGCACTTCTGGAAGCATATAAATTAAACTATGGACAATCTTACTCGTAGCCCTCTGGCGAATATTATATCTTATTATATATTTTTATTTATCTTATTTTATATATTCTTTCCACCCGAGCTGTTCCCGTTCCGCAGTCCACCCTCAACCCAGTTCCCGGACGTCACAACCTGGAAGAGTCCCAAACCTCGTCGTCCTCTATCATCAGAAGGTGCAGGCTGCTCTGAACCTGCCAACATGTCGCCATCACACGGGCGGCAATAAAAGACGCATTTAGACGGCACTCGAAATGAAGGGCTCACCAGAGAAAGGAAGGTTGAAATATTTATCAGTAGTCAATATATATGCTGATACACAGGCAGCGTAGTGTCCTTTGCTTGGGCAGACGTTTGAGCTTGTTCAGTTTGTCGGAAGGACCTGTTCGACACCTGTTCGAGATGGGTAAGCTACCGGGAGCTTTGGATTCGCGCGAGAGATGAAAGCCAGGGGGAGCACTGGTGAGCTTTGCAGCAGATCAAACGCTGTTGTGCGGTATGTGGATCGTCCGGTAACGGGTTGAGAGGGTTCGAATTTCGAGGAACCAGTAGTGTGAACAGATGTAACGGTCAATTTCACGCCATCTGATATGCATACAAAACGCTGGTGATGCTTTGGAAAGGGATATTCGTGCTGTTGTTGAAAGGGATATTCGTGAGTTTGGGAGGAGACAAACTCTAAGGGACTTATCGAAATGGGGACGTTGGCAGTAAAAGGTACAACTTAGTGACGAAGAAATTAGCATTTTCTGAGAATACTTTTTTTATTGCCATTTTACAGGATGGCATCTGTTTAGTACTTGCTTCGCGAATTGTTCGATTTTAAAAAAGCATGAAGAATGCATCTAGCTGCTTGAAAATAGTTCAACTGTTGCTCGAGCTAACGATAAGTACTCATCACCTTATCAGAAGTACAGAGGGCATTTCAATGTCATGAACTCCACAAAACTATCCATCGAAGACTTCATCTAGAACATCACGCTTTTCCTTCTTGTCTATTCCAAACATAGTCCTTAATTCATCTGTTGCTGTACACACTGTAGCGCTGATTCAACTGCTCGTGTTCTCGAAACGCCCCAATCGGCAGGGGTGCGAGAACTCTAAGCTCCCAAATTAAGATAACGGCGTGCTAATGCTCATACTCCGGGAGTACAATTGACAAAGCCATACAGCTAAATTTCCCACCCATCTATCCGCCGAACAGCAGAAAGACCGCTATAGATGCTGGAATAGATGCGAAATGGGTCGTGGTGCTGTAAAAAAATCAACCTTTTTTCACCATCTAATGCCCGTTCCATTGATTGAGATGCAAATGTTAGGGAAATTCCACTCATCGAATGGAAAATTTATCGAAAGGAATGAGCTAGCTTTTGTGAGCTTCTCGTTCCACTGCTTTATTCAAGTAGGATTTTGAGAGTTTGCTAATAGTATTAAAAACCCATGTAAGGAAAAGCAATCATTGGGATTGTGAGTTAAATTTATGCCTATAGCTTCTTGCACTACCGGCAAAAAAGTAAGTAACAACGGCATCCAATCAGAGCTTTTTGTAACCTAAACTTTCGGTTAACTTTTTATTCGCACATCCTATTACAGACGAATTTATCAGGGGTGAGCAATCCTTGGTTCTGTATTAAATTCGTTTGTTTCTTTGTTTCCGAAAACATTCGATTTATTATTTAGATTCAAAGATTCAATGTTATTGGGTGATTTATTCCAAAAATTCTTGAGAACAGTGTCTACAGTGACAGTGTGATTCTTGAGAAAAATCGTCAAACAATCTGCCAAAACTACAGAATGAAATGATATCGCTCCATAAATAATAAACCAGCACATTTGAATAATAATAGCCAATCGATTTCGTATCCCTGAACCCCCACCATTGAAACTGCGTCTCGTATCGCCATTTCCCGGGCCCTCGTGGAAAAAGAAAAGCCCCAAGGAGATTCTCCACGCCGAATGATTTACGGCATCAGGATCAGCTGTCTGTGAAAGCAGAAAGTTGACGCGTCCGTTTGCGAGCGCGACGCTTCGCGGATCCTTTTTCCGAACCCGGATCCAGGGCGTGATCCTAGCGGGAAAACTATTTCGTCGAAATAAATTTCCTATTGACTTGGGCTGAACTTTTGGTTGGTACAACTTGATTTTCGGCTCTAGGACAGCTGCCGACACGTCCGCTGCCGGCGCGCATCTTTTCCTTACGAAGTTGCATCTTACTGAGTTGCATCTTTTCCACCCGACGTGGAAGTACGCTTTCGCACATATGATCAAGTTACCATTCGCGTCGCTCTACTAGCAAAGGGTAGGTTTTTTTTTGTTCCGTCCTTTCCTTGCGAAGAGGTAAATCTTGTGGATGTCCTAAAACTGTCTCTAAAAGGACACACTTGGCTGGCTGAGAGAAGCTACCACACGAGCCCGAAGCTCTAGTAGTTTGAGGTCACTTGAAGACATCCTACGTCCAGATAGGGAATGTCGCTTTCCCTTTGCTTTTCGTTCACTGACTAGCTCGCTACTATAACTTTGCGCATCTAAAGCAAAACTTTTCACCTTGATAGCTAATGCAACCTGCATAACTCTCATATGAAAAAATGTCAAATCAAATGGCTTCTATTAGCCGGTGTAACTTTCATAATAGCAACAGTAATAAAAAAGTAGTAGTATAGTATGATTTGCACATACAAGTGCTCTAAATGCTCGCTTCGACAGTTTGTTTGAACGTGAGACATAGTACAGAGAAGTTTTGAACGTGAGACATAGTACACAGATATTCTCAACGAAAGTTCTATCTGATAAACGAATACCTTTCGGAGCATCAAAGGATACGTGGGCCAACATTAGTTTAATGTTTTCAATTGATGTAACAACCCTGTTTGAGGTAAGTTGCTAATGTTACTGGAGTGCAGAAAAAAACACTGTGACCGTTGCTCATTGCACCAGTCAGTTGCACTTTGCAACTGCAACAAATGCACCTGGTAGACTACGCCTCACGGGGATAAAATTAATTTAATTCGAATATTTATGGCAGTCTTTCCGACGCTCGGCTGTCAAAAGCACACCATCGGTCGTACATTGTGTCAATCGGGCTGGGCTCTTTTTCCGTGGTAACGCCAAAAGGGTGGAGCAACCGGATGCGTCCTCGTGATGGAAGATCCGGACCGTTTCTGGTGCGGACAGCAAACTCAATCCAATATACTCGAGGAAAATGGGCGTACTGCACATGCCGTCACCGGGCGGTGGGCCGTAGATTGATTAGGTAGGTGATTTATACCCTCTTTGGCCACACGAAAGGACCTGCTGATGGAAACTGCAGCCATCCTTGGGGTGGGGCAGCTGCATCAGGGAGCTTTCTCGGAGTGAATGAATGCTTCTTGCATTCTATGACGATCCGTGAATGTTTTTTTTTTTCTTCCTAACATGTACATCCATCTCCTCCAGCGGGAGTCTATTGACAATATAATGTATTTCAGGACAAATTGAAGGCAAAATGCCAACAAGCGAGGCTTTAAGGATGCCCAAGAAAATTTGTTACGTGGGATGGAGAAAAAAATGTCAAGACGGGATGTTGTTAACACAACGGATACAATTACGGATAAAAATACGATTTCTAGTCAAAACAAGCAATCGTAAACACCACGTGTTATCATATCGTTGCGAAAGAAATACATCGACCAACACGTAGGATCCGCATTACTATCACGGCTACGAATACGAATCTCCAATGCGGTATAACCCGTACAACTGTATTTACTATCACGGCTACTAATTTCCAGTACGGTAAAAACCTCTACCATTATATAATATTAGTATATAATGCGGAATCCTAAGAAGAATAAATCAAAGTCGATCTAGAACTCGATAAGAAAGGGCTTGTTTTTTTTATCTCAAAGAAAGAACGGAACTCTCCTTTCGGCTAAGACTGGCACTCATACGGGTACTCTACTCAAAACTATCCGAAAGCTCTGCTGAATTCGGAACCCCACAACTAGCGGGAAGGTATTAGGGATCCATTGGATTCTGCAGACAATTCATCTCGTGCAGAAAACCCCTTTTTAAAATTGATACGACCTGAGGGTAGCTCTAGCCGCTGGGCCATACCTGCGCGTGACCCGCTCGGCCACCCCACTCCTAACACGGGACATCATTTACTTTTATATCGAAATAGCATTATTGATTCTGTTCCTTTCGGAAACATTCTTTATGACCGTTTTTGAATTTCAATCCAAAAGTTTAGGACATGAACTATTGAAAAGTAGCTGTTGCGCAAATAGAGCCTGCAGAATTCTCACCACTGCAAGACTACTTCAATTTGAAACACACAACGCTTCCGATAGTGTTGCCACGGTCGAACAATGGTATAGAACTACATAAGTTATCTGATTCGATAGTAATGCCTTACCGTCATCGCTAATACCGCAGTAATGAAATAAAAAATAGATGGCGCTAGAGTAGGTAAGCCCATGGAGCTCGGGTCGCCCACGGTGCATGGAGTCGGAGGTCGTTGGTCCGATAATTAAGGACGATCAGTAAACGGGTAAACAGACGATCGGGTGAAGGGTCAAGTGCAAAATAAAAGAGGTAACGGAAAAACACTGTTTTTTCTAGCTATCAAATTCTAAAAAAAGTGGCCAGCAGCCAGAAAGTGTGAATTCGCTACCAACATTTTTCATTCCGCTAGCTTACACAGGAAGTTTGCGAACAGATAGATTACCGAGTCGATAATACCGATAATATAAAACCCATAAAAAACATAATTAGTTATTCATTTTACCAAAACCCACGAACAAATCACAGAAGGAAATTTATTAGAATATTACAGTGGTGTTATATCATGTATTATAGCATCGTATCAATGAGTACCTACTCTACTCAATCGGAACTCATTTTTCTAAACCTGAAGTCCAAAGCTTGCTTTTATGCCAAAGAGTGCTTTTGAGTGCCGCTTTGTATTGCGGGATCAAACCATTGATCGAATTAAATGTGAATCGTTATCTTGCTAAATTCTTTTAATTAAATGGTAAAAGCTCCATATATACCCCTCCTTCTCCTACCCCCTACCCCTTTCACATTGTTTAACAGTACACAGAAAATATGAGCGCTATCATGTATACGTCACCCATGGTTAGTGACATGTATAAACAAATGGGTTAGCTCAAAAGTGTCTTGTTTACATAGTAGAGTTAGATACTGTCGAACAAATATCATCGTTAATATAATTTTTCCTCAACAGATATTTTGGTAAAAATGTACTTAAGTCGAAGGGGGTAGGGGGCGTGTTTGTGGAGTGTGTGGAGTTGTTGGGTAGGGGGGGTTGATATTTTGCATAGGCCGCCCACCACCAACAACAAATCCGATTGCAAACCATGCTGTGAGACCAGAGCTTAAATACATGAAGGCTATGGAAAGTTTCCCAAAGACACAAGACTAGATTTGTAAAAAAGCACTTTGCTGAACCATAAATTATGAGTACGGTTTATACTACAAAGAACTGCCCTTTTCATCATGGATTATTCATTATCGGAAGACGGATTTTTACACAGTTCAGAGACCAATGTGGGTTCCAGCAATCATGAAATGCCGAGATTTATCCATTCTAAACACCTTTGAATACTGATAGTCATCTTCGAAATTTCGTCTGGTTAAAATAAAATCGTAAAAACTTTATTACTTTAATCAATTTAACTATTGAATTTTTTGTTTCTGTAAGTCATATGATTTTATTTACTAGTTGAATAAAGGTAAACAAGACACCTTTGAGCTAACCTGCTTGGTTATACAAGTCACCAATCCATGGGTCCAATTTTCATTGAAACAAACCGCATCATTGCTATGGTTATGTGTTACTATCAGGTTACTATGGTTATGTGTTACTAATCTTGAATTTTAATAACATGAGTTAATCCACCTATTTTCTACGAGTGTGATTGATATGCAAATACGATTAGTTAATTCACCAATTCTCATGTTTTGATTATTTCAGCTAGTTTCATTTTAGACATTGAAATAGCAAACCCAAACACACCGTTTCATTCCACCACACCGTTTGGTATATCTACGTACAGAATTATATGTGCTACAGAAAATAACTGATAAGACTAGTATTTCACCATGAGCGAAGATTTAACTCCAAATGGCGTAGATGTTACCAAATATGGTTCCTTGCAGCATGATTTTGCATTCATTCATAAGAACGAATCTTTCGTGAAAACCTTTCAAGGAATTGAGGATTTTTGCCAGCATGTCGGCGAACAGTATGACCTGTACCCAGTCCTCTCTTTGAAGCAACAAGTACAGCTCGATATTTTGTCGCTGTACACCGTCAATTCGATGTTCTGGATGCACGAAAAATCCAAAGGATCGCCTCCGGAAGCGATGACGGTAAGACTTTCGTCCTTCCTCTTGTAACTGAATATGCACAAGTTTTGTTTGCCGTTTGTTGAAACCCGATTCTCATTTTATTGTAGGACATAAGGCATAATCTAACTCAGGTTCAGAATATCATGAAGCGATTCAAAATGATCCAAGATAAAAATTTGCGACCTTGTCTCCACAAGGCAGCCGTAGGGCGGTTCGTCCGGGCTGCTCTGTACGACATAGACAACAAAAAAGAGCACGAACACGGCGCCCCATTGATGAAAAAGAAACGTCGTGAAATGTAATACAACAATATCAGCACTAAGATGATCACGATTCGCTCCGGTTGTGGTGAAAAGAGAGTGAATGGCCATCATTAGAAGTAAAAATCATGTAATATGAAAATTGTATTATAACGGATTGCGAAGTGTACTAGCTTTGCGCGAAACGAAAAAAGTGAGCATGTTTATTAATTAAATAACCGGTCAGACGGCTAGATTCATCGCAAATCAGTGTTAAACCTTATTGCATTATGTAAGAAGGAATCAAACCATGTCCGTCCTAGTCGTTTTACTGTTCCTAAGGCTAACTTGTTCGGTCGCTAGTTGTTTCGCGGCACCACGCATTACCTTTCCGCTGACGGTCATGGGCAGTTGTTCGACAAAGATAACGCCTCCATGCAGGTGTTTGTGTACCGGCCGAATTTGTCCGTCTGGTGTCCGGGCGCAATGCTCAACCACGCGCTGTTCGGTGAGCAGATCCGGCCGTCCATCGTCGTTATCCATGCGGACAATCAGCGCCGTAGCACGATCATTGTAGGGGCGATCGGAATTGGTCAAACCGATGACGACAACCTGCCGCACGCCGGTCAGTTCGCCGATCCTACTCTCCAGCTCAGCCGGCGCAATTTGATAGTTGTCGTACTTGAGAATTTCCCGTTTACGATCAACCAGGTACAGAAAGCCAGCATCGTCGAAGTACGCGATGTCACCGGTGCGAACAAAGCCATCTTCGTCTAAGACGGCGTGTGTGGCCAACGAATCGCTGTGGTAACCGAGAAACGGATACACCGGCCGTACAAGCAGCTCTCCTGATTCACCTGGTCCCAAGGACTGTCCTGTCTCGTCTACAATCTGCCAAAGGAAGCGCAAATGGTCAGTATTGTCGATGTTCGTTCACCTCCAGCCCACATTCTAACCTTGGCCGTTACTCCCGGTAGCAGGAATCCGACGGAATCGCCACGTGGAATCAGCTCGTATGAGATGGATCCGGTCTCGCTGGTGCCATAACCTACGAAACAGCGGCCCTTGCCAGACACCAGGACCCGTTGATTGATGACGGTGCGTAAGCCCACCGGTACAGCACTTCCGCCGATCGCAAACAACCGCACCGATGGTAACTGGCCGGTCGGAGCCAACGCTCGAACAATGTCACTCGCTAGAGCCGGAGTCACCAGCAACAGTGTAACCCCGTACCGGTTGCACAGATCAATCGTCCGCTCGGGAGTACCCCGTTTGGCCGTAATCACACGCCGGATGCCATTCAACACTCCCGTCAGCAGCATCTGCACGCCAGAGATCCAGTAAAGCGTGCTGAAACACAAGATCGTTTCATCTCGATCGAGCTGGCTAATGCGCTGGTACCCGGCGATTAATTGCGCATGTGAAAGGCGTACTGCCTTGGGCAGACCGGTTGTTCCGGACGAGCACACGATGGTGCCCGTGAGTTTGGCCGAATCCCCATGGTACAGTGGAACAAAGGCGTCCTCTTTCAGCCTCGCCGGATCATCCTGCGCGCCGGTACACTCCAGCAGCTCTCCGACGTGGAAACAATCGTCCGGTAATGGATCGTCACCACTCAATAACACACCAAACGGACGGTCAAAGCTGAGCTCAACCAAGCCAGCTGCCTCCCGAACAACGGCGATGGCGTCCAGATCACCCACGACGAACTTAGGGCGGGTCAATCGCAACACGTGAGCAACTTCCGCCACGCTGAACGCCGGATCTAGCGTGTTAAGCGGCACACCGGCTAGGAAACATCCAAACGCAACCGGAGCGACGTTGTCCGAGTTCCGGGCTATCAATGCCACCACCTCATCCTGCCGGAAGCCAGCGGTGTTGAGGAATTGTGCGAATCGCACCGACCGACGCCGGAGTTCGATGCACGTCAGGATGGTTCCGTTGTCCGCGTTTAATTGGGCAGGTTTGTGTGGCGTTCGTTCAAGGACGTTCAGCAGGACTGGTCCTAGGTTGGCGGCTGGATTCAGAATTGGTGGACGGTACTGGCCGTGCCAGCATTGCGTAGCTGCGTCGTAACTGGTGGCCATGCCGGTGCGAGAATCGATATCGTCGAACAAACGTGGACATCTGAAGTCGCATCAAATGCACAACCTGCCCAAGGCACTCGATCCTGCTCGCAGCTTTTATCGGACCACTTACACGCTTGGGATTAACATTGCATTTCGAAAACGCTGTTGACTGGCTATTGTCCGGCATAATTGCTCTATCTTGAGGGCGTCTATCGGCGACACTCCCGGCTACTTACAGTTGCTTAATGCCATAAATGCCACTCCGAAACTCGTGTGTGATGTTTTGCGGAATGTTATCATTATAAGTTATTTTTTTTAATTTAATAGGGAATAACCAGCTATAATCGAATAATTTGTTGAACTCTGCTCGTATACAAATGTACCATCCTATTGAAGCGCAGCTGTAATTGAAATGTTGGTAGTAAGTTTTTTGGAAGCTGCAAGTAATCAGAACCGATCATTGTGAATTCACCCACTAGTTAATTCATTTAATTCACATTAAATTCATTTAATTCATTTAATTACTAGAATAATGTGAAAAGAGAAGAGTGACATTAGCACCAGTGATGTTGTGTTGTACTATCCTTGGTGTAAAATTGTCATCTTAATATGTTAAGTTTGAGCCGAATGCGTAGAAACATATATACTATTCAAGAGAAACTAAACCATGGTGAGCGGAACCTGTTACCCCAGGAACCGGTTTCAAGAGGAAATCGTCAGGTTGACGAGCCGGTTAAATCCTGGTGCGGCAATAGCCGAGTTTCGGGAGCTACCAGGGAAGCATTACGACGTCGATCGTGCAGGAAACACGGGTAGCTGATGCCGGAACTCCGAACCGGCTAGCCACTTGGCAGACGAATCCGGAAGAAAGCATGCAGACGTGTGTGTACTTGAAGCCAAGGTGCTTGTTGGGCAAATGGCTGGATTGTCCTTACAGCTCTTAGAAGGAGTAGGAGACTCTTAGAGCGTCTAGATTGAGAAGTCTGTTGTAATTGCGTTGATTTAGAAGCTAAGTGTAAAAGGACATCATTTAGCTGGTTTGCTACCTGTTTGCAGGGATTATTTCGTGTAGACATGCGATACAAACGTACAGACGTGTCATTCTCTCCGTGTGACAAATAGACACAAATTGTTCTGCTACGAAGTGCTAATTTAGTGGATGTAATCGAGCGACTTAACGCTTCGTGCAACATTCATCGCGTACGTTACAACCTCTCTCATCGTTATTCTATTATTTCATCATCGTTTCTTATCGAGCAAATTCTCCCATTGAAAGGACCCTTACCTTGGTATGTTCCATTTCCCACAAGGGAGCAGAAATTGAGGCCTTGGTATGCATTTTTCTCACAACACAACTTACTTATTTTTCGTTTATTAAAAAACTCACCTACATGCAAGCATTCATTTTTATGATTAAGACTCTTTTCTGGTGCTTTATTTCTTTTCATATGCTTCGTAGTCTATAATTCTATTACCTAATTCTTATGTTATGCTTTAGATTTAGACACATTTAAATTTAGATTGCCTTTTCTGGAACGCGTTATGGTTCGAGCTACTATTAATGGAGACGCATGGTATTTTGTAGTCAGAATTTTAATTCAGATGTATTACTGCGTGAAGAGCAGTGACATAGAGCAGAACTATCCTGGTAAATGCATGTAATGGTACAAACTATCAATTGTATTTAAAAACGAAACTTAATCCACCTTTATCTGGCGAAGCATTTGACAAAAATAAATTTCCAGATGCAAATTTGTGTCATCTTTGCAAACTGAACGACATTTGAGCCAGTTTTTCGCTACTTTTCAACTAACTGCTCACTAGGTATTAGCAGTTTGTATCTTTTAACGCTATTACCTTCATTTCTGTGACACCGTATGACCTGGTTTACTCTCTGGCAAAAATCAAAGTAGCAAAGTATCAGCTTCTCAAGAGGGAAACGGGGCCATAAAAAAACCTTTACAAACCTCACTTCCAGGAATATTCGAAAACTGCTCGACGATTCCAATAAGCCTTGCTCATTCCTTTATACGAGTGAGTTTTATATTACGGAGGGCAAAAGAATTGCCATATCCGGACTATGCAGAAATTTTCGTAAATGCAAAAGACGTCAACAAACAGTTCATTTTCCTGTAATTCATCTCTCTCCACCCATTGACTAAGACACTAAACTGCGCTAAGAAATTCAATTCATCCTCTCGATTTATGTCACAATGTAAATGTGAAAAATATTCTTCAACATATAGATATGAAAAAAGCTATATCCTTCCTCAGTAAGATTCCATTTATAATTGTGTTGAGTTGCGTTCAAAATAGAGTCGGTGTAAATAATTTAAATTTATTTTATAGAAATCAATCATTTCCAATGGAATGGTGTTTTGAAAACAAACAGCAGTACTGGTGATAAATAAAGGAAAAAGGAAAATTGTTTCCATTCAGCATAAGTGACGGAATAAGAATAAGCAAAAGAAAGATAGAATGGTTTTGAACGTTATGCATGCTTAAGATAGAACAACGTGTTAATTTTCCTACTTGCTATGTAGAGAGATTTATATGATGGTTAAAAGAAAAATGATAAAGGTTCCAAAGAGTGATTCGAAAGGGAGAATATGGAAAATACAAAGCCTAAGAGGCCATGATGTGAAAGATTAGGCAGAAAACTTTTATCAAGAACCGGTTGATCATACGAAACAAAGGATATGTATAGAAATAGCAGTAGGGATACAACAAGAGAAAAAAGGAAATGATACAAAATTCTTTCCTTGATAGCTTTGATGATGCAAAGGGTAGATTTATTGAATGAAAAGTTCAGAATAGTTTGAAAAAGCATAGTATAGTCAATTGTATGAGGTATTTCAAGAAGAAAAGAGAACAATGAATTAAAAGAAATAGAAAACCTGCAAATATGCAGCTAGGAATTGAGCAAATAAATTGAATTCAAACACATGAAAAAAACGATGAATATGCACATCAATGTTTGAATTACACCAGCATTCGTAAAACTGATCGTTAATGTTCCCTTTAACTACGTAGTCGCGATTGAAATCAGGTATATTAGCAAGGTTTTTATAATAAAATCGTGGTAAGTTAAACTACTGCTTTTCGTGTCAATAATTCAGATGCGTGAAATACCGGATGGCAGCACAAAGTGTTCAAAATAGAGATTTGAGTAACATTATATAAATATTCCAGCTTGAAACCGAAAAACAGATTATGTCAAACAGTGCAGTAAACCTTTAAATTCAACATCACAAGAGACCATATTATTTTTGCAAACACGAAGAAAAATGTAAAGGATTTTCTTAGCATACCCCTTAATAGCAAGGGCGATCATAAGTCCCACTGATTTGTCATCAGTTCTAAATCTGATAGCTAAGTTCACTAAGAAAATTCCGAAATCACATACTTGTAGTATTAACATCCTAGAAGCTATAAAACTCCATAACCAAAAACAAAGCTTGCCAAAATTTTAGCGGCTTAGTACCTACACTTCAACTGAATGTTTTAGCAGCAGTTTTTAGTACAAAATGAGTAAATTATGTATCAATAGAAACATAAAAGTGTCTACTTTTGAATGGAAATAAATCAAATATTTGAACTATACGCACTATTGGTATATGCACTCTTGTACCAAACCTAGTAAACATAATTGTACAGTGCTGACACGCAAGAGCTGTATCATTTGATCATTCAGCCATTTTATAAGCATCAATGCCTGGAATATAAATTTTTCGATTCGCAGAAAGTATTTTTCTCTCTTTATATTGAGAATTCGGATTGAGTATTTTATTCAATATTTCGGGGGCTCCCGAAAAACCTCCTCAAAAGAGTAAATATTATTCGCCTACAATGTTAGACGATGTCCGATCAGGCTGAAGTTTGGCACACATGCTTCTTTTTAAATTCTGCAAAAGTATTCAAAGTTTCAACCACCCTTCGAAAAGTGTCGGAAAGTACTTAAATAAAAATACAAATGTCGATCGAGTTGACTGAAATTTAGCAGAAAAGCTTCTTTGCTATACAAATGATGACTGGTTTGCCTGAATATGTTTTTCTAACCTCTTTGTAAAAAAGCCAAGCCCTGTTGCCGGGTTAGAAATGAGAGGGAGTCCACAATATATTCCCCCTTTCGATAATGTAATTTCTTTTATGAAAATTTGAATTGACCTTAATATTGCGTGCGCGCTTATCGCAATTAGCCCGTTAAAAATATAAATGATGCCCATTTTTTGCAGAAATGTGATGCATAGACAATCTAAAAAATTAAAAGAACAAACATTACTAAAAACTAAAAGTGGCGAAGTTTCAGTTCACTGGACAGAGAACAAAGGCGTGCTTCCGTACAACTCATCAAAAAAGTGAATATTATTCGCTTCAAAATAAAGATGATGACCGATTTGCCTTAAATTAGGCTGAATTCTGGCACACATGCATCTTTCTACATTCTGCAAAAGTATTCAAAGCTTCAATCACCCCCGCGAAGTAAAAAGGGGAGCTCCCATACAATCACCGTCTAATAAATCAAAATTCCCCCGATGTGTAAAAATAAGGCTTTCATACAACCCCCTTACCGTATTATGAAACAATGTGTTTTCGAATTAATGGCTACACAAATTTGAAATGATAACCGATTTGCCTGAACGTGTTTTTAGAATCTTTTTGTAACAAAGCCTAACTTTCTACCACCTGTAGGATTGAAAAGAGGAGGGTTTTCCCATATAGTCTTTCCTACAGTAATTTCAAATTGTTCAGAATACAAATGGCATCTGATTTGATATAAATATTTCATACGCGCTTCTTAAAACTCACTGTACTCTCCGTACTGTATGAAAAAAAAAGACTCTTCATCTCTATTTATCACAAAATGATTCATCACAATAAAGTTTCAAAAAGCAATGTTTGGAAGCTAGCTGAATGCTTGAAAAGCACGTTCGCAAATTCTGAATAGAGATTGATTACAGCACCGACTTTTAAACGCGTTGCTTTGTGGTAAGTTTGTTTTTTTTTTATATTGTAGTCATATTATTATAACTAGCTGATTATAACTAGCTTATTTCATTCGAGTTGACGTAGTTTAAGGGAACATTAAGGGGCATTTTTTTACGAATCTTTGTTTTTACCAAAGACATGGGTAACGCTCTTGCGCCACCGCTGTGCGAACCGGTTCATAAGCTCGCGTTACTAAAGTTTTAAACCAAGAAGGATCGCCTATAAAAAGGCAGCGCGGGCGTCTTCGATACATTGTTTAAAAAAACATAAAGTAGTTTGTTTTTACGTGGTTGTTTGAGGGAGAAAAATAAAACACAACAATCGTATTACTCAGATCCCACGTGGTGTCTATATTTAGCAAGCTTCGTTTGGTTGCTCATCTTGGCCTGCTTTAACTGAGCGTATGGCTAATCAAAGCGCAGAACTGAACAAGTTTCTTCAGCACCAGCGCACCCGCGTGCTTGAAATAATACTTGATGTTGGCCGCTTCCTTTAACAAAGACTTGTTGGCCGAATATGCTAAGTTCGCATGCATGAAGCATACGTGTCAATATTAGGACTCTGACGTTCAGCTTTAATATTGAGGAAATTGACTAATCATAGTTTTCTTCGCTATTACCCTCGACATTGAGAATTTGTTCATTTAAGATGAATAAAATGTTCACTCCACGTTGTTAGAGTTGTCAAAAATTATACGCGTTCAAAACAAGCATTGCCGCAGCTATTGTGTGTCCGTGTATGGCCGAAGTCACCTACTGGACAATGCGAGACGCCGAGACGGCAATCAATGCCTTCCACAACCGTAAGCTAGTTGACTTGCCAATGAATTGTCAACTGGTTGGACCCCGAGACTACAAGGAACGGACAGCTCCCACAAGAACGAATGGCCGGTAAACTGTTCTGAAAGCTTTGATTCATTTTCTGTCATGGACTTCATACCACAAAAAGCTCGCGGAAAAGGAAACTCTGGCAACCGCGCAATAATACTTGAGTATTAATTTGTGGTAATAGCCAGCATTCGCAGGAACTTGAATAGAACGTACGTTTAGGAGGTGTGGTAAGCGCTGACATATCTCAATTAATGCAGTTAATGCACTTCACGTATGTGTTTTAATTTATTTAAAGCGCTTAGAGCGATACAAAAACAAAATCCGCGAGTAGGACAGAGAACAGATGCAACATAGAGTCTCTTAGTAATTACCATCGATTTATCATATACGCGCGACTGCATGGAGGAAGTAGGAAACAGGCGAAGTCCCTTACAGCCATTTAGCAGTTAATTTATAGACAACTCGCCGCAGGATGGAGCAGGTGTTAGAGAGAGGCAGCAGGAAATAAATACCGAGCCTACAATAGAGCGTAAACGCACGTTAGAGGCACGGTCCAGATTCGGTGAGCAATAATTGAAGACGTTTATTTGGTTTACCTCCCATTTACGGTAAAATAAATGGCGAAGAAAAAACGTTCTAGTTTTATTTCGTTTCGTATTACATCGGTTGGATGTACAATAAATTGTTTCTGTTAAGTCTCTCTAAGGATGTGATTACAATTCGTTCGCTATCCGCATTTTCAACGTGGAATCATTTAACTGTGCGTTGTGTTGTGGAAAAATGCATGCCAAGGCCTCGATTTCTGCTCTCTTGTGGAAAATGAAACATACCAAGGTAATGGTCCTTTCAATGGGAGAATTTGCTCGATAAGAAACGATGATGAAATAATAGAATAACGATGAGAGAGGTTGTAACGTACGCGATGAATGTTGCACGAAGCGTTAAGTCGCTCGATTACATCCACTAAATTAGCACTTCGTAGCAGAACAATTTGTGTCTATTTGTCACACGGAGAGAATGACTCGTACATACGTTTCCATCGCATGCCTTCACGAAATAATCCCTGCAAAACAGGTAATACATGCTACATCTAATGCACTTTTACGCTTAACTCCTAAATCAACGCAATTACAACAGTCTTCTCAATCTATACGTTCTAAGAGCTTCCTACTCCTTCAAGGAGCCGTAAAGACAATCCAACCATTTGCCTAGCAGGCACCTTGGCATTAATTACACGCACGTCTACTTAGTTTCGTCTGGGTTCGTCTGCCGGGTGGCCAACCGGTTCGGAGTGCTAGAATCCGCCGACAATGGTTCCTGCACGATCGACGTCGTAAAGCGTCCCTGGCTGCTGCCAGAACTCGACTGTTGCCGCACCAGGTTCTTGTTATACCTGCTCGGTGCGGCACCCTCAGGTGGACCCTCGCTAGCCCTTCGCCAGGCGCCTCCTTCTCCACCCGGTCCCACCTTCTGGTGATCCGTCTTGCCGTGAAAGCTTTTCGTGACTCGCGTCAATCGAGGTGGTTCAATGAAACCCTCACGTATAACTAATGCACCTGGTGCGTGTGGTGCCGTCAACGGTGGCTGTGTTACGGCCAGTTGTGCCAGGCTAAGTAGGAACGACTTATCCGGTTCGTCCACCTGACGATTCCCGCGTGAAACCGGTTCCTGGGGTAGCAGGTTCCTGTCACCATGCGGAAGCTCCTTGCGGAGCTCATCGAACGACATGTGTAGGCGGGATAACACCGCAGGACCTCGAGCTGCTGCCACCGGTCGACTACCGGCTTCGAACTTGGTTCCCTCAGGCCACCATTCGTGCTCCGGCTGCAGGTTTCTCGATTCCGTCCGACTGTCCTTCTCGTACAAGCTTATCTGACGCTGGATGCGACTTCCTCTCACGCGATTGTCCTGCTTGGAGATGCCAGCATCAGATGGTGTGAACGCTCCCCACACCACAGGACCCCTGGTGATCGGACCAGATGATAATCCGGAACATCCTGCATCCGTCTCGAGGCTTGCCCTTGACTGAACCGGGCCGGGAGGTTCGCTTACGCTGAGACAAGTGTCAGTGGAGATGGTCGCGTCTTCGTCATCCTCCTCCGTAGTGTTAGCGGTGGTCTGTAGAGATCCCAAAACAAATGTCAACATCTGACAGTCCGGATCTCTAGGAAACTTCGCCCTTACCAGGTCCTGCGTGGCAGTCGATCCCTTAGTCGCGTCATTGGTGTTGGCGTCCCAATCAGAGCACACACTCACCGGGGTCAGATCGCCACTGATGTCTAGCGTAGAGCTCCGCCTGAGGCACGCCTCGAGATCAATCTCCGGTGCGCCATCACGCCCAACCAACTCCTGCTCTTCCTGTGCTTCTGTCTCCGCATCCTCCGCATCACCGACCAGCGGTATCCTCGGTGACGTCCGTGTCCCAGTGACCGCAGGTGCGAGACCAAAGAAGTGCTGGGGTAATGCCACCAGTTGTTCACCAACCCCACAGGCCACTGCCGCCAGACTGCTGCATGGTTGTGGCCACCATCACCCCGAGAAAAGCAAGGCAAAGAAGATCGTCAGAGTTTCTTTTTAGTGCCAGACAACGACGTGACAAATGAAGATGGATAAACGTACACAACGAAACAGGAGTGTGCATGTGGCTGTGTGTGTGTTTTTATGATGGTTGATGGTACACTCGATCCCTAACCCCTGCGTGAGCATGGCACAAATGGACAGGGACATTGGGCTGCTTCCCGCTTACCCATCGGTGCTCGTGATGCTGGCGGACATGTCGCTGCTGGGGCACCCGCGCGAGTACACCTCGGAGTAGTTGGGGGAGGATGGGCCCCCACTTGACAGGGCGCTGATACTGCTAGTCATGCTGCTCGAGTGATCGCTCCAGCCTGCCGGTGTCCGGAGGAGCAGAGGAAAAAGAGGACGAACAGCGAGGGACAGAAAGCGTAGGGCATGCAAAAGAGCACACACACACATAAATACGGTTAGATTAGGAGAAGGGGGATTGGACAATTTTAGAGACAATCGACACTACATACACACACACGCGCTCACGCAATCCCAGCTAAGTTAAAGTCCTCATTAGTTAAACTACTCCGTCAGGCGGTTCAATTCGCATTTGGTTAACACAATAAACTAACTACCCACGAAAAGGCTACGTTCAGCATGTACTAGCATTAGAGAAATTAGTTTTACAGAGTCGAATACTGTTATTGAATAGTACACAAAAGTTAAAAACAGTTTGAACTATCGGTAAGTAGAATAAAATAAGTAATCAAACTAAACTATAAAGTTAAATCAACAAACGATAAGTTTAAAATGAAAAACTTATACTAAATGAAACGAATGTACAGTTAGCCAAAAACATAGTCGTAAAACTTACGTTTGTATGGAAATAATTCAAAACCATTCCTAGAAATGGTTTAACTCAAACAATAATAAACTGAGAATTCGTTTCTAAGCGACACAATTATTTAATTTCTTCATTAATTCATTTGACTGCACGCAATAAGTGCCTGATGTTACATGGAAGTGGCGATTTTAAGCAAAATTAGTCTTTATCTTTTTTTTTGTGTAAATATCATTATCCTATCTCAACTGAACGAAATCTAACGATGTGCTTAATAGTTTATCAGTATTACTCGGTTCTAAATACAAAACATAAATTTTCACAACCTTGATAGCATAATTTTAGATTGGATATCCTTTTGTGTTCGTAAATGTGAAACCCAAGCGGAGTAAATACTGCACCACAGGACGGAAAACGTGTATATAGTGGCTAATTGTCCTTACAAGAACATTCCAAACGTTAGTACATTCAGTAGCTTTTCGCAAGTTAGAATTAGTTTTAGAATACACTGTCCTATAATGTGTATCACATGGTTCGCACTGATGGCAAACAAATCAGTACATGTATGAAAAGGGATTCAAACAAAGATGAAATCATTCACATAATACAACTATCCCAGGAAACTCTCTAATATATTGATGAAAGTGCTTTTGGTTCCTTAAGCGTCTACAAATTGACCGTTGCACGATAGAAACTATTCTGAAAAAAAAACCTATACCCATTTAACGAAACTCCCAATTATTTAAGTTCTTACATTGCACAATCATTACATCGTTGTTACAAATAACTTTCACGTTCTCTAGGGTCCCTTTTTGCGTTTCAGAAAGGCATTGCAACTCTTGCTCGTCTATCACCCTTCAATAGCTTTAAAATTAACTCGTCTCCGTATCATTTCACCGATAAATGGCGACCTATTGCAAATAAATTCCACAATAGCTCAAAACGAGCCAAATTTTGATACTCCAAACGGAATTACTCCAGCTCGCCAGCTCGCTTGCGTGAGAGCGTTGTACGAGTTCTTCGCCAACCAGTCACCCAACGTACTCTAGAGTTTGCGTACGTCGCCTTCGTCGGACTTACTCTGCTGCGTTCCTGCGATCCCGCTACCGTTGGCCGCAACACCGGTCACTCCACTCGACGGTCCAGCTGGGACCAGTGGTGTGAAGTCACGTACTCCTCCCCGTGGACACCTATCCTCCGTGGTACCGAATCCTGCCCCCATCGCCAAGGACGACGACTGATGTGTCACGTGTTCCTGCACTGGAAGGATACCGCCCTTTGAGCTGGCCGAGCTGACCAGTGGGTGTTTCGGGGGTGGCGAGGAGGCGGGTGTCTTGAAGAGCGGAGCCACTGTCATGCGCTCCAGGAAAGTGTCCAGTTGCTTGAGCGATAGCGCATTGTGTAGCGTTTCCAGAGGACGAATCGGTGGTACGCCGCCAAATCCTTCTCGATCGCGAGCCGCAGGTTCGTGTATGTGTGTGTGTGTGTGATACACGCATTTGTTTAAGTATGTGTGTGTGTATGTATGTATGTATGGATGTGTGTATATATAAATATATATATATGTATGTTCGGTAGGGGTAGTTCGATGGGTTTTGAAAAGAAAAGCGAGAACATTGAAATATTAATCACAGATCAGCAACAGCAACTTTTCACGCAAACCAGCGCACAGACACACATTCAACCCGTTCATTCTTCTCAGGCATTCAAAATGAGGTGACAATGCTGCCTGCTCCTAGACCTCTAGTTCGGACACCTCATCAAGTGTGTGCATCGTGATTCCACGGCGTCCTCTGCCGGATCAATAGCTGGCTACTGATGTTGCGAACTCGAAACGCCAACTCCTAATGCTGCGTGCTGAGAGTAAACCTATTGTCAGCGACATAGCGAACGATGCGGTGCTGGAGAGCCAGCGTTCAACATGTTAGTAAGTATGCAACGAGAAGATGAGCGGAAAGATGACGTATGATTCTACGTGTGCCTTGTTGTATACTGTTGTACATGCTTCAGCAACGCTACAGGGCGGAACATGGATGGCATGAAACCATCGGCACATGGTTCCACCTGTGAAGGCTTATCTTTATTCTCTACTTTAAGGAACTACCTAACAGTGGATAAATACAGCCAGCGTGAATCATCGGACCTAACGATCTTCCTCTTACATTTGACATACGTGATAAACTCTGCGGATATGTTTTTCCTATGGTTTTGTGAATTCTAACCAAAGCCTCAACCTACGAGACATGTGAACTGTGAAATAAGCTGTAAACTATCCGCTAAGCGTAAACCATTCTCACTGCAGGCTCACTGAGCCCATCCACTCATTTCCATCCAAGTTCGGATGTGCTTCACCACGCTAACGACATGCACTGCGCGTGTTACCAGTCGTGCAGGAAGTCCGTGTGATTTGGAATTGAACCATAGCGACTACAGTGCACACGTGCCTAAACGTTGTTCTGGAAGAAAGATGTATGATTATGCGCCACCCCTCCCAGGTCTGTTCGGATCGAAGTAAAGCGAAATGGAGTGAATCCTGCAACACGATGCTGGAAGAGCTTAATTTGGTCCCGTACCGGATGCTGAACAAGTTACGTTGCCGTTTGAAGTCGGAAGCTAAAGCTGTTTTAAACGAGGCAACGCCAAATACAGAGTGATGAGAGTCTAAGCATGGTATTGTTGCTCCCAGTGGAACGTAACCTCCTGCATGACAAGCTTATTGCTGATTCTGCAAAATTCGACACAGCCTGTCTACGAAGAAGCGACTGCATATGAGCCAATAGAAGAAGTTCAACGTCTGAGATCCCGCAAGCCAACCGCACCCATCAGCTACTGCTTACTGAGTATTGGGAACCAAACGAACAGTGTTCACTCCACGCATGGAGTCGTCATTATCGCGTTATGAAGCAAGATTTTCATGCGGCGTAGAAGCACTACTAGAAATTGCAAGGAACCTTTGGAGTCACCTTCGCTACAATTGGGCTCCAAAAGCCAAGCTGCCACAGAGCACGGCAGTGTTAATGAGGGTGAGTTAGGGGGATAAAGAAGAAAACATCACGAGAAAAACTATTGGTATTGGTGTGGTAAATCCACGGCAGTGAACTCAAACCCGCGCGCTAGCGCAAGCGTTGTGTGCGTCATGTGTGCTGAAGCATCGGAAACATCGAACAGGGTCGTGTATAAGAACACGGACATTGGAACACGGTTACAAAAATAATTCTGAAATTTTGGTTGACAACCAATCTGAGTCAAATCTGAGCTGACGTTTTTGTGTGCAGGTAAATTTGGCGAACGGTCCGTTGGAACCTCTTACTTCTGTACCCGTACTCAGTTAGTGCTTGGCCGGCCAGCAGAAGTTAGCGAAGGAGCTAATTGACGATCGTTAGTTAGAACTCTGTGTGGCACCCATTTCAGCCCGCCCGCGAAGTGCGAAAAAAAAAACCCACAAAAAAGGGATCAAACACGTGTCAAACCGAGCAACAGCTAGCGTTATGGCTCAATTCCAACTTACACTGCGCAGCCCGGTTGCGAACCGAGTGTTGATGGCGAAGGTGTTGCAACCACAACACGTGCCTTACCTGACGGCGATGCGGTGCTGGGTATCATGTCGCGCAGGTTCGGCGCGGACGAGCTGCCACTGATCACCGCCGTACTGAACAGACTGTTCGTGCTGGTGGCCATCTTTTTGCTGAAGGTACCTAACATTTTAAAGTAGCTCATCTGGCCGGCAATGCTGTGCCGCTGGCGTCGTACCGTCGTAGCTGATGCCGTCACCGACCCCGCCGGGCCACCGGCGCCGGTCCCAACGAACGCACCACCAGACGACGAGGGCGTTGGACAGCAGCAACAGCAGCAGCAGTAAGATGGGGTCGTTGCCCCAGCGGCCATCGCCGCAGGTCGGGTACCACCGAGCGAGCCACTACTGCAACAGTACAGACAACAGCTAGCCGAAGCCATGCCACCAGTACCAGCCATCGTGGCAACCTCGGAAGTCACTACTGTTGCAGCTGCTATTGCAGGTGTTGCACCGTCCTGTCCTGAGACAGCCGTCGTCGTCGTTGTGGCGGTGGTCGTCAGCAACATCGTGCTGTAGCCGCCGCTGCCACCGTCTGTGGTGTACGATTTGACGAAGGGTTTGGCGGGACAGCGGGGTTTTTTGCGTTCCGATACGCCAGGGAGCAGCGACGGCAGGGTGAGACCGAGGGTGGACGCGTTGGTAGTGTGGATATAAGAAGAGCAAGTCGAGAAGATGTTACTTGTGTCAGCCACAGGTGTAACGCATGGGACAACAACGGCAAAACACACGGTGGTATCAGTAGTGGTGACGGAAGAGGACGAAGCCACAGTAGCGAGAAAAGAAGTCGTAGTAGTAACGGTAGCATTAGTGATGGTTACAGTGGAGATAGTAGAGCGAGTACTGATGGTAGTGAAGGTAGTACTAGTGGTGATGGTAGCGGTAGTAGTAGGAGTAGAGGTAAGACAGACGCTAGTATAAGGCGCCATGGAGGTAATGTAGTTGGTGGAAGTTAAACCACACGGAACCGCTCGGTTACTCAGCGGAACAATGGCGGATGGGAGAGTTGATGACGGCAGCACCATCAAAGGTTGTTGGGATAAAGTAAGGGTGTCAAAGGAAGGAGGTAATGCGAGGGGCATGCCTGACGGAGGAGAGCTGCCATCGGGCTCATCGAAGTACGTCCTGGAGGGGTTATCGTCAGCTGTCAGGTGACATCGCTCATCGTCGTCGTCGTAGTCATCCGCTCGTGAATGAGTCGTCGAATCTACAGGTTCGTTAGAGATCTTCAACTCCTGCAGTTGTACCAGCAACGGTGCGCTATCATCCTCATCCGGTGGTGGAGTGGTAAGCGACAAAAACACCATCCTCGCGGTGTTGTCTGGCGGTGACACAGAGCTATGTGGAGATCTGAACTCCTTCAATTTCCCCGTCGTAAGCGGGTTACCTGCCCAAGCAGGTCCCAGCGGTAGCGACGGATCGCTAGCGAAACGTGCCAACGTGCGAATTGGGTAACGCACTAAACGCGACCTTCGAAGGTCACCGGGGTCATAACGAAGGGACGCACCGTTACCGGGCACCTGGAGCATCCGTCCCGGTGCCTGCGTAATACCGGACGTAGTATAGCTTCGTAAACGACCGCCACCAGCAAGTGGAGGAGTCAGCGAGCGACTTCTCCGTACTGCCGATGCATCCGGCTCAACCGGATCCGGTGTCTTAAGCGAGAACCTCGACACCCGCGCCATCCAGCAGTAGCTGCAGCAGCAATTCGTATGGCCACTGTTGGCATCTTCCCAACGACGTCTGCCAAGATCAAGCTCATCCACGCTACGAGTCATCTGTGGAATAGCTCGAATGCCTGCGAATGCAGCCGGCAGGACACGCCGATTCGACCAACTACCACCGACGACTTCTCCATTGCTATGGTACCGCTCAGGGTCGTTCGTAAAGGTGTACGAAAGCGATCGGCGCAGGTGGTGCTGATGTTCAGGAGCGTTATCCTGCCCACACTCGTGCTGCCCGAGGGCACTGTAATAGCGCGAATGTTCCGATTCACTCGCATCGTCAAACGCGTCATCTCCAGCGTCATTGTCATCTTCGGACTCCGAGAAAGACGACACGTACAGCTCCTGCTCCTCGAGGTTGGGCGTAAACTCGCTAATGGAATCGGTACTGTATGACGATTCTGGTGGTCCGATATAGAGCGTACGTCGAATGACCTGTTGCTGTTTGTCCTCCTCCTTAGGAGAGGCGTCACACACGAGATCTGGTTCGGTTTTTAACACGACAGGTTGACTGACATGTTTTTCACCACAATCCAGATCAGCAGAGTGACTGGTGGTTTTTGAGCTATAAAGAAGCTGTTGGCAAGACGGAGCTAGGTCACTTTCGTCCGGCTGGAGAATCGACGATAACGACGAGAATGCCACATCTACAGATGCCAATGGCGTCGCCACTACTGGTATGGTCTTGCATATGTCACAGTTTTCGTCCGGGGTATGGTAGCCTACTGAGGATTAGTGGGCGTATTGAAGTTGTTGGAACGACCAGTCACGGGATCGTGGATGTAATGCATGGAATGGAAAAAGGAATCAAGGATGTCAAACGTGAAGTGTGCCGGAAGTCAACAGATACGCCCGATGCCAGAAAGAATGGTCAGTAGGTGACAAAGGATCAAACAAAACCGGAAGAGCACGGCAAGTAGCAAGAAACAATAAAACATAGAAAAAGGACGTTGGTGAGTGTATTCATGTGTTACGAATGTTTAGTTTTTTAATTGCATACACACGCGCACACAAACACACGGAAATCGATGTTATAAATCACATCCATTTAACATCAATACAACAATATACCAACGCATACACACAAAAAATGCATATACCAGCGCAGGACAATCGGTATAATGAGAAAACGATTAAGGCAACGCGGGGGTAAGATATGTTTTGAAATCAGAAAGGGTTGGTTGAGAGTTTCGTATGAAAGGATGACGGACAAGCAGCTCACGAACGGACCAAGAACACGCGAAAAGAAGCACAATCGTATCACACGCATGTGTTGAAAGGCATTCCCGCAAAAGAATGGGAGATTCAAACCATCATCGTCCCAAAAGATATGAAAGAAATCACCAAACACATACACACGCATACAGCGAAAACCAGAAAATGCAAGGTGCATTTTTGTGTACAGCAATATATTCCACGATGCAGTTGCGCGAAGCAAACGTGGCCAACGGGAAGGCAAAAAGGAGCAAAAATAAAAACAAATCAAACGATATGATCAAAAACAGAAGATCAAAACAAACAAAAGGAAAAGCCAAATGTCATAAATTAGAAAGAAAGCAAATATCCAACCAAATCGGTATTCGGTATCATTTTATCAACACAACAATGAATGCAGAAGTTGATAAATGATTACAATCGTTGTTGTTCGTGTGAAAATGATTTATGCAAATCACCGTACGATCAATGGAGGGATAAAAACCAAAAAAAATCATGAAAACGAACAAAACAAAATCAAACCAATCAAACACCCACACAAGCACGCGAAACAGCAATAGAAAAAAAGGAAATAATACCAAATATACAGTTACCATTTGTCAAGAGCCCATCATTTAAAGAAACCCGCGACCACCGGCAAAGGCGGATGGAGCCGAGTTTATGGGAACAGAAAAGGAAATCGAGATATAGAGACGCGCGCCAAACATTACGTGTGTGTATATGTTGTTTGATGGGGCAGAGTGGCGAATCCCCAAAACAAAGGCCGAAGAAAGGAGAATATATAATGAAGAAAAGAAAAGAAAACCACAAACATTAGACATCGATTAGGCGTGGGGATGAAAGTGAAATATGTAAAAAGAAAATGGAGCAAAGTCTTTTTGTCTACGAGAAAACATTGAGAGCTGAAGACATGGAAAACAGTTGCAGATGGCGATGGAAAGAGATGCTGAGCAACAAAAAACTAACTGATGAGTAAATAGCGAAAGTTACCGGGCAATAGAATAAAACCATATAAAAAATATGGATAATATTTGAGAAACATTTATGGATAAATGAAGCCAACGGTTGGAAATTATATCTAAACAGTCAATTTAAAGGAATGAACGAAAATCAAAATAATTTAAAAAAAAACTTGAGCTGTATATTTGTAAAATAATTTTGATCTTTCCAAACGGTCTCATTTTGGGTTACTTTAACGAATGTACGAATCAAGAACGCATCTAGAAGACAACGCTTCAAAAATTGAACACTTCCAACAGGCGACAACGAAAGCTTAATCCCGCGATAGATCGGGGTTTAAAATCAGCATCCAATATGCCGACGAAAATTTGCGCCATTTAACAAGCAGCGAATGGAAAGTGAGAAGAAAACATCGAAATGAAGAAAAAAAACATCACAAAAAATGAGTGTGTTTGTGCATTAGTGAAGGGAAAAAGGATGTGTAGACCACCTAATTGATGACACTCGACGTGGAGAAGGGCATTCTTGGGGGCTCGGAGAACACACCGTCACAAAATGAGCGTTTGCATATTAAAAAAAATATTATGTGCTAAGCGCAATATTTAGGTTTTCCGACTTTTAAATGCTCCTGCCCAGACAATGATTGATCATTGAACATCCCAATAGGGTCATGAAAATTACAAAAAAAAAAGTTCACAGACGCATTGCCTGTTTGGTGTTGGGGAAAAAATCAACCAAGCCCACGAAATATATCATGGAAAAACCAGACTCTACTGTTCCTAATCATACCTTGAGACACAGAGGAAGCGAAAAGCTGCAGCGAAATCGAAAGAGACACGCGAGTCGCGAATAAAGCAAGTAAAATTGGACCAAATACAGAGAGAGTGGAAACGAAAACGGACCATCAATGTCTCACGCGCGTGGAAAAGGGGAAAGGTTAGAGATAAGCAGACTGTAAGAAGGGAGGGAGTCAACCTCGAGCTAGCGGCGGAAACCGACGAACCGAGGACACGGATCAATTGCCGGCCAGATGAGATTAGATAGTACAAAATCAATAGCATCGGTCCTCTCCTATCAGGCGGTCTGGTCTGCGTTGATGCCCTGCTTGCTCTATTGCACCTGTAGGTTATTGCACCTCTGCCATTATCATGTGAGTGTTTTTTATCGTCCGCAAAATCTGCTGCATGTTGTATTATTATAATTCACAGGGTTATGAATAGCATTAGTCCGTTATATAGATTTTGTTTTATAGTTTTATGTAAGCCAGATCAAGGTGATGTATAGAGCCGTGGGAGCTACAGAGTACGTAAATCACAGATCAGAATCACAGCTGTTCTACAGTGTTAGCTACCCCATAGTGTGCTTCCAAAAAGCAAATAAGTGTCAGAACAGAATCTATGGAATGAAAGAATGATGACATGAATCGAAGGCTACTAGCACTATTGGGGCAGAGTATGATCATAGGCCACTCTGTAACACGAACAAAACGTAATATATATGTATACCGATAGCGACACAAAAATAAGCCAAAACAAGCTTCGGAATAAACACAACTAATCACAGAAAAAAGAACTCAGAGCTTTATGTGACACATTTAAACTCAATTAAAAAAAAACAAAAAACATATCTATATACATCGAAAATGGGGCGTAATGGATAAAAGAGATACATAAACTTTCAAATATTTTTACCACGCAACAGAATATGAAAAAAGCAATCCGCTTATGATTTGTGTCTGAAAAAAGGGGGTTGTGTTATGATTTACAAATTGTTAAATTTAATGAAGATATAATTTAATACAAAACCATAAGAGGATCGCGAAAGGTAGTAAACGTGATTCCGAAAATTAAATCCAATTTATTTAACCACACTTACGAAATCATAAATAAAGAATGTAAATGTATTAGCAAAGCTTTTGGGTATGAGTTTCACACTGTGTGTTGTTTTCCGAAACTATACATCGAATGGAGCGCAAGCAGTTGAAGCCTTCTTACAAAGCTCTCGACGCTTCGCGATTATCAACAGGAACTCTCGAAACGTCTCGACCCTGCGGAAGGGTTTTGGGTAACATTCGCGAACAGAGATATCACTGATACACGTCTTGCTCTGCTTTCAAACCGCACTCCATCCTAGAGCGGGAATGTAAGGGTTGTTAAATTTGAATGTACCATAAAACGATCGGTCGCAACCACAAGGGCTCGACAAGCACCGTTTAGGTATTAAGCAAGAGAACGCGCTATCGTGAGATTCGACATGGATGGTGTGACAGCTTGTGACGTACGGCCTTGTAAACGTGTAAAAGGAATCATAGCAACGACGGTAAGACTCAGAGGCGTTACTTGCCATAAACGGGCACGTGAAACCGAGGAGCTCGGTGACAAAACCAAAGCAAGGAAGCGGTTGAGAGGTCGTACTTCATGGTGCCGCATTCAAGTCGTAAACGAAGGAACTTGAAACATGAAACGGGAAGCGAGATGGTGAAGGGATCGAATGTAGAGTAAAGATATAATGGTACAGCACGAAAGGAAACGGCACAAAAAATTAAGCACAAAAAAAACAAAAGGGTACTCCTAAACCATGGAACTGAATCCCCGGAAGCATTACCAGTGAACAGCGGGCCAGATCGACAGGCACGTAATGAACTGTACCGTAATAATGGTTCTACTCATCATGACCGTATCGATCTGGGGGGAACACAACGAAGGTGACCACTGTAATAGATAATGACGGACAATTGGTAAGTGACTATAGACGCAGACAATGAGGCTAACCATAACAATGTGGTACCGTCTTCCTTAAACCAGCAAAACGGCAATTGTAATACTAACAACCGCTTGAAGTGTCACAAACACCAAAGAATCCCGTAACGCGCATATTGTCTAGATTAGTACACAATTCCCATCCATTTTTCATCTGCTCTCTTTCTCTCCGAAACTAGTTATATTTAAAAAAAAAGTTAACATTACAAACAATTGCTTTTACAAAACATAACTAACCAATGTAAAGGAAACTAGTGGAACTTAACCAGTAACAGATATAAAGAGACGCAGTCATAAATAGAGAGAGAGAGAGTATATATAAATATATATATTTATGAGATGAGATCTTCCGTGGCGAAGTCTTGTCAAAGGGTGAGGGTTCGGGTGGAAATGAGTCAGTGAATGTAAGGGCTATTTCTTACGATTACATTACCTAAACGCTGCATACGTTCACCCATCTCTACAACTGCCGGGATCATACAGCACCGAGCATATTCCGCTGTCTGCCCTCCGGCCAATGCTGCAAACCATTTGATGATCGTATTTTATAGTATCCACCCGGAAGAGCCCGCATATGGATCGAAGTTACGTTAGGGTAAAGAATAAATTAGTAGATAGCATTAGATTATAAAAAAACAGGTCAAACGACCAAACTATACTATACTTTAAACACTGCTCTTGCTATGCAAACATATTCATGAGCTTATTCAGCACGGGTACAGCAGCGATTGCTTCCCGGTGGTTGAAGAATTGAGGTATCATTTCCCATCTTTGTGGACACGGTCGATATCGTAAGATAAATCAACAAAAAATAGCCCTTAATACTAGTGCACCAATCTCTTACGACTCATCGAAATGATTGAAGGAATATCAATCTCCGTGGGAAAAATATATGGAGGAGTCACTAATACACCAGTAACATCCGAACTAAAACTTTCATTCGCAACATAGTGCGAAAAAAAAAGAGTGCAAACCGCTTTGATCGTATAGTATGCGATCGTCTGTTTAATGTCACATCTGACATCTTTACCACTTCATTGTTTATCTCTCCTGGCCGTTGCTTACCTCCCTTGCCCTTCGACCGGTGATGATGCCCTTTTCCGTGATGATGATGATGCTGATGACTGTGTTGCTGCTGGTGCTCGAAAGAACGAGCCCGCGGTTCTGCTTCCGGGCTGAGCTGGCGCGTTATGTCCTTCGACGTGCCGCAGAACGAACCAGTCAGGTGGAGATGTTGCTGTTGTTGCTGTTGCTGTACAGCCAGCTCTTCGCTAAGCCGCTTGGCCAAATCCATCGCCTCATGGCCGGACACGGTGTGGCATGAACCGATTGGGATCGGCGAGGACGATTTCATCTTCTTAATTCGACGTTCCTTCACCATCGTCGGGCAGGTGTTAGCCGTGGTGTGTTCGATATCCTGCAGTTAATAAAGCGTTAATATTGCGAAGAAACCGACCTAATTGCTAGCACTTACAGTATCGGTCTTGGACAGGGTCTTGGACGGTGTGTGATGCAATGACGAGTTGTTCGAAAACGAACTGTCTTCTTCGGTGTCGTTTTCCTCATCGATGCGTGACGTTGTGTCCTCATCTCCACTCTTAAAAGATTTTTTAAAAATATGTTTTAAAATATAAAAAAGCATAATTTTGCAGTTAATTAATGATTATGGCCATAAAGTTCCTCCCAACAGCTTGTTTTGATTTGTAACACGTGTTGATAGGCGGCACACTTCTCTTGATAGATTGGTTGATTGATGATTTATCGCTTAGCATATCACAAGCGCCAACAACGTCGGTGTCGACCAGCAAAATAGCATGATTCTATCTCGTATTGATTGAAGTGTTTATCGAGTTCGATTAATCAACCGTTGATTGCGACCGATTGATTGGAACGAGCAGGCCCTATCTGATGGCAAAGATCGTATATGCTTACCGCATTCTTCGAAGTAACCGAATCGTTGCGGCTGTGCGGCCGAAAACCCGGCCCAGGCGGTAAGTTCTTCTGTACGCAACAGTTCACGCCCGGGCTAAAGTGCAGCTCGACATGGAACCGCTCCTCCGAGCTCGGATCCTTCATCGGGTCCTCGTACAGCATGATCACTATCTGCGACATGTAGTTCAGCTCCGACACCATCGACACGTATTCCATCGCCCGACGCCATTGCTCGTCACAGAGCACATTTAGCAACCCTCCGTGCCGCAACACCGTCAGCAAGGAGTGGACGTGGCTCTCGCTGGTGAAGTACAGCCGTGTTCTGACGTGCCGACCCGGACTCGACACTCCGTGACTGTACCGTGGATTGAGCCTGTTCACGCTTTCTTCACCGCCCAGTTCCTCAATGTTGCGCTGCAGATCCGCACGGATCTTCTTCAGCAATGGCGTGCAGATGCCCTGCCCAATCGTGAGCTTCTCGTGCATCGTGAGACCGTACTCCTGCGGAATCACGATGTCGGCGAGGTACTTGGCGGAGATGTACAGCTCTTCGGCGAGGTCGAACTGCAGCGTGTGCTGGTTGTGCTGCAGGTCGTACTTGATGCAGTCGTAGATGTCCGGAATCTTCGAGATGTCGTAGCTCTTGCTTTTGGTGCAGAAATCCTTCTCGATCTTGCCCCAGCGCCGGCCCATCAACTCCCATGTTTCGCCGTGGTACAACACGGCTTCGCGCGTTTTTGGATCATCTCGCTTAACCGCAACCACCGCCATCAGCGAGCGGATGAGCGAGTGCACCTGAGCGCAGCACTGCACTGGATTCTTCACGAATTTCATCGCCAGGTTAATGCTGATTGCGTTCCCTGGATTAATGGCCGCCACGTCCTCGGCTGTAAACTCGCGATCGATCTGCATCAGCTCGTGTAGCCGCGACTTGGCCATGTTCTGGTATTTGCTAGAATCGCAATCATTGTCAAGCAACCCGTTCGTGTTGGCGCTCTTCACCATCTGTACCAGAATCGGTGTTAGCTCACCCTCGAGCGCTAGCAGCCCTTTAGCGAAAGCGGCTGCCGTCATCTGGACACGGCCTTCGTCGGAGGCATAGATTTTAAGATCATGCCGGTAGGTGGAGTGTAGTCGCAGTAAACCGAGCCCTTGCGTACCAGGACCTTCGCCGGCACCCGGTTGGCGGCTCTGACCTCCTGGATACATACAGCGGAAGATGCGTCCCATTTCTTCTGCTTGGATGCGTCCAGCTGGTGTCAGTTCGCCGCCCCATTTAAGGATCAACACCAGGGACGGTTCCTTCGGAGCATCAGCTAGCAGAAAGAGAATATCATGAGAAAGAAAGTATTAACTAAGCAATCTCAAAATATTCTAACCAAAATTGTTACAGTGTAAACTTATATCTCAAGCATCGCCTAAATGAAAAGCATTTTACAGCAACTAAAGTAAATGTTACAAAACAAGCAAACGAACGCACGAAAACAAACGTACTGCAACCGTTTTTACCGTCATCTGAACTTGAACCCCTCGGTCGCCCTTTTGGCTGGTATTTCATCTGCACCTTCCTATTGATACCTGAGAAATGGCCATACCTGAATGGAATAGTACGTTAATACGCTTGTCATTCTCCTAAGCCAAACATATGTAACCTACATTTCCAGGACACTCTTCAACTGCTCCAGTTTACTCTGCTTCTCCTCGATCTCCGAATCCGCCGCCTTGGTCTGGATCTCCGCCAACAACGATCGAGCAATGTCCAGTATCTCCTGCAGCTGCTTCGGGCGCTTCAGCTTAATATGCCCGTACCGGTACCCGTCGTACTTTTCGAATATCTCAAAGAACTTCTGATGTCGCACCTCGACCTTCATCTTCTGCTTCGGCGTGCGGTCTCCATGCCGAATGACAGCTGTCACACAACGCAGCTCCATCATCTTGCCGAACGTGGTCGGTACGATCGGTGGATCGTCCAGCTGGAACGGAACCGACCATGGTATGTGCAGTTGAGGAGCCAGCTCACGCAATATCATGTTGCCCAGGATCTTGGCACAATCATCATAGTACTTGTTCGAGTTCTTCACGAAGCTGAACCCGTTCACATCGCACACGAACGACTTGCCGTTCGCTCGCAGCAGATCAAACCCGCACACTGTCTGCTTGAAGGCGAGACACACCTTGCGTGAGATTAGCTTTTCGGCGTTGCTCAGAATCACGGGATATCGGATCTCTTTACCGTCGCGGTCTCGCTCAACCTTCCCATCCAGAGCAGGGCTTTTGCGAGCCTCGGCGTGCGCGTAGTCAGGTCCAACCGTGTACACCTTCACGTCCGTACCGTCGGTAGGCATGAAATCCTCGTAGATAAACGAGCCTGTCTTGCGCACTCGAGATTCAGGTGAGTAGACACTGCTGCGGCTGGCGATTTTGCGGAACAGCCGCTGACTGCCACCACCAGCCGACGTTGGATAGTAGATGTAGATGTTGTGATCCTCTGCTGAGACAGGCTTCTCGACGAAGGGCTTGTTGAATATGATTCCATTCACCTCAACGTGATCCTCTGACTCGACCAGTTCGTGCTCTGGAAATGAAGCGAAAAAGGTTAATACTTCTTGATCTGTAAGACAGTGTCTCAGGGATACACCTACGTTTAGGGTCCGGTGAGTCACGGTCCAGGACTGCATAGCGTGGAATTTCTATTCCTTCATTCTCCAGGATGGCATAGACTCTTCGACGATCCTAAACCCCAAACAGGGAAGCAATATAAAGATACAATTATCATTTTTTTGCAACGAAACGAGCAGTTATACGAAAAATTTGAACTTTCGTCTAATTCTTGCTCTGGATAAATTACGCCACACGTAGGGCGCACTATCTGGTTACTCGGGAACGTTGAAATATAATGTCGAAACTATGAGAAAAGGCAAATTACAACATCTACTATCCACTTTAAAAAAGACTATAGTATTGAAAAACGTTCCCGTGTTTGGCGGTCCTATAACCGTACTTGAAACAAATTCGCCTATTCCCTACGCAGCAATACCTGCTCTATAATACCCACAGTCTGAAAAATATACCGACAATATCGAGCACTGTATTAGCGATTGGCATGCATGCAGGTAGAAGAAAGTCGCACCAGAGCTCCCTCTGGTGGCGGGAGCACCAAACACCTAGAACGTAGATGTCCAGACCAAACACTACGAGTCGGTAGAGAAGAACCAGTCTTGGTTGGTGCCTGGGATTGAGGATAGATGTCGTAGGGCGGATGTTTTTGTTAAGGGATGGGGCTAGGGACGAGGGTTGTTCTCAGCGTCGTGTTACCTCCTACGCCGCGCACCATTCGGCCAGTCCCCCGTAACCCCACACCACGAACACACGACGGCATCCACCGGTGAGAGAGGGGAGAGAAAGGATCATACAGAGTCAGTGTCAATGTGGGTGCGCTTTCCTAACCTAACCTAATTGCTAATACTACCACCGCTGTTATCGCGTTCGCTCTATCGCTATCCCTATTCGGTGTTTTTTTTTCGTTCTTCTATTTAGCAAGCACATGGATAGGGACAAGCTCAACGAGCTCTACATTCACACAAACACGAGACCCAATCGTACAATACACATCCACCATCACCGGCACATCGAAGCAACACCGAGGCAGACCTGCAAACCTCCTCACACCGTACCTGAATGTCGAACTGCATGTGCAGATTGTTGATGACGTATGGCTGACGCAGTTGCGCGTACTGTATTGCCTTCTCTAGTGGGAAGCCCTTCGAGTGGAACGAGATGAGACAATCGCACAGTGGCCACCTGTCGACTGGTTCGTTGAGGATGATCTCTTCCCCGATCACGACCATGCGGATGTACTCGAACTCCTGCAAGCGCGTCAGGATCTCCTTCATCGGTTTTGACTGTGACTTCTTCGACATGGCGCAAACTGCCACCACGACCTGCTTCCCAGACGTGGATGAGTCATCTGAATCGAGCCCATCGGCTTGGTCGAGATCGCCCTGTATAAAAACAGATAGATAGGTAGAGGGTGTTGCCGTACTCGCACGTTAGTACTCTGTCCCGCAGCCAAATGGAAGGTTTAGGGATGAGATTAACAACAGAAACAATGGGAAAACGAAAGAGAGAGAGAGAGAGAGAGAGAGAAAGAGAGAAAGAAAGAGAGAGAGAGAGAGAGAGCGACTAAAGGAGAAGTCGTACATTCATCAGCAAGCACTTGTCCCAGCTGCACCACGGATTCTCGTAGACGTTCTCATCCGGTTCGTCAGACCAACCGGCTCCGTACGGTGTCTCGTCTCCATCCTCCGAGAAGGCAATATCCCCAGGATCGGAGCCCTCCTCGTTGAACAGCTCCTCCTCAGACACCTGCTCATGCTCATCATCGTACCGAACCGGCACGTTTGCCTCTGCAGGCGTACCAGCCACACTGTGGGCGCTTCCACGTCGTCGATGGTGTTGACCATACTCCACCGATCGGTTTCCCACACGGAACTTGGCCATACGGAACCAGTCCCGCAGCCAGAACCACTCCATCCTGGACGTTTGGGAACGCCACACCCACCTGGTTGATCGGTGTTTCGCACAACGCTCTTACTCTTTTGCCACTTTTGCGCTGCACGCACCGTTCTGCAGTTCTCGCTTCCTATCGCTAAACCACGACCGTGCCACTGTGGCCCACTTTGGATCACTAATAGCGTCGCATAACGCTAGCAGACGGCCACCGCCATTAGTTCGATATGCACCGACGTCCATAAAAAGCCGTACGAAACCCCGCGAGCTAGAACCACATTTACGGTCGAACGTTATTTGCATCTAATTATGAAAATTGCACCCCATCTCGGAGCACGGTGTGGATCATCCCTCATACTGCTACTTCTGCAGACGTTCGCGGCACCGTGCTGTGGGTGATGATCCTCACACACCAGTTGCGTCAACTCCGTGCGTCCTCCACCTTATGTTTGTCTCTCGCCTGATACAGACTTCCGGAGCCATTCAACCTTCCAAAAACCTTCATCTTAACCTCCAGCAGAAACGACGACGAGCCAGGCAGGCAGATAAAAACACCCGGACACAATACGGGTTGGTCCATAAATTTGAGTAACGCTAACCTCGCGCCAATCAGCAACACTCTGGGGATTCGCAATGATGATAATAAAAAAAACACCACGATGGCGGTCACGACCGGTCGTAAACCGGAGGAGCCCTTCAGGCCGGTCAGCTAATTTGTGGACGCTCGAAATTCCAATGCACCGTCGTTTCGCGTCGATCGCGTCGGGCAAATGGGTTGCTTATAATTAGATTCCCGGGATCGAAATGAGTGCAAAAACAAAACAAGAAAAGAAAAAAGAACCCTCACGCGGTTCAAGTACTTCCAGGCGCCCTTCCATTGCCAATTAAACTCGCAACCGAAGGTGTTGTCCCAGCCAAGGGCCGCTGTTGATGATGATGTGTGTGCGATTTGCGAATCGATTTCGAACGCCTGGTCGTTCGTGCGCAGTTGCATCACCCACAAACCTCTAGCGTACACTCGGTGCAACGGTTGGTGCAACGCTGGAATGCCAGTAAAACGAACGAACGTTCTGGCACGTTTTAAGCTTAGAAACAACAGGACACGAACCGGAGCAAAAACCTTCGTGGAGGGATAAATTGTGAGCCGAAACACGCGATCAATAGCAGAAGAGGCGATACAATGCGAGCCAGGTTGCGTGTGAGGTTTTTGGAGGCAGTTGAAAGGACACAAACACACACACACATACACATACAGTAATGGAGCACAGCATTATTATTTTTGGCACAACGGTTCACAAACGCACGAATGAAATGAAGAGGAAAACCATCATCAAACCACGTCAAACACCGGTGAGACAGCTCACGGAGGACATGTCAACGCGTCTCGAATCCTGTCAAACCGCAGGTCGTGAGGACATTTTTTCCTATTTTGTTTTTCCTAACAACGACACCTGACAGAGAGAAAAATGGCGATTGCGGTCAAGCGCAACAAAAGACCCTCGATGGAGCTCGCACGACAAACAAACGCTCCTTCCCTTGCAGGTGTTGGGTCACGTGACAATGGTCCGATCTTGGGGCTAAATTTAGAACGATATCTCCAGCAAAGCGGTCCAGAAAACACGAAAAGCGCCCACGGCCACGTTGCCACGCCGCTGGGAAGCATCCCCTTGCAGCAGCGAACAGGGCCAAGTACTCATCTTGGGTTGCTAAACGGAGTCTCCATTTTATACCACGCCAACGTACGGCGCACGTGGACGCGAGAAGGCAGTTAAACGGTTCACGTGAACTTGAGGCGGCAAACCACCAAGGGCCACAGCTGTAAGCCGTAAGCAAGTACCACTCGAAGGCCACCCCGCAGGTGGCAAAGGGATGAGCATTTAGATGGGTTTCACCCTCAACTCGTACCCGTGTCTCCTTTTATCTGCGCATTTATCAACAACAGCGTAACCGATTGTTCGGTGTCGGGGGACCTATCACCATCAGCCGATAATGGAATTATCGGAGACCCACTCGACTCGGTTTGCAAAAACAAAAAAAAAGGACCACGAAAAGCGAACAAAACGCAGCACCCAACAGGAATGGTGGCGTGTTCACGATCGCGTACAGCCCCCGCTCGATTGCATTTGTAACACAAAGAAAGCGCACTGTCGCGCACAAACGTGGCGGCGGCCCTTTGGTGGACGCGGCCCTTCGGATCGCGAGGAAAAACCTTCACCGGTGGTGGGGGGGCAGAACGGCGGGGAAGAGGGGGTCCATTTTGACTAGCACCGTGTCGTGCTCTCTTTCTCTCTTATCGGTTCCGTTTATCATGCGATCGGTCAACCTCAAGGTTCACGTGGTGCAGCTAGCTGCGGTTTTTCTAGAACGGAACCATGCCGTTTGACGGTTTTTTTTTTGTTTTTTTTTAACCAGCCCTACCAAACACCAAGGGGGGCGAAAAGAACGCCGTTTCACTACTGCGCGGAAAATGCGCACAAAAACGCCATTCGGAAGCTTGCGCATGGAAACCCCGCACCGGAATTTACGACAACGCAACAAACCGCGCGCGACCACAACGCCAGTTACGCCTGGCACACAAAAAAAAGCAGAAATTCGTTCTCTTACGCTTTCTCGGTTTTTTCCCCTGTTTTTTTTTTGCTTTTCGTACAACTCCCGCCTTAAATCACAACACCACCAAAAACGCACGCGCGCGCGCGCACACACGCTCGAACAGACAACAGAGCACGCTAAAACGGGGCAAACGTACCGGCACCGAAGATGACGGTGAACTGAGCACGCATGAATTGACCGTGGGTCAGTTTGTGAGTTCGCGCGGCGCTTAAACCCACTAAAGCCGTGTGTCCGGTGGGTGTCTCGTTCTCGCGCGCGTGTGCGCGCGCGCTTCTTCGCTGCAGCTTCCGTGAGCGCACCCACACACCCATTAAGTGCGTTCGTGCGAGCACTCGCGCGCGCGCGCGCGTGCTCATGCGTTTTTCGTCATCTCGCGAATGATCCAGCACTTGAGCACGAGTGAATTTGACATTATTCGGTGTTTACATCGCGCACCCTGATTACGCCAGCGTGATAACGGGTGGCTTTTGTTTTCTTTTGTTTGCACTAAAGCCAAGGGGTGGGGGAGGAAAGGGTGCTCCTTCCGGTGCTTGACGCGCCACGTCGGGCAAAACATAAACAAACATAAACGAAAAACGGAAACTAGGTCGCAACGCGCTAAATGCTATCGGATTTTGGCCTTTTGAGTGGGGTTATATCACGACAACACGACACTCCTCCCCACCAACGAGAGTTAGCGCCAGAGCTCGCGTTACGCAACCCGATTCGGGTTTATCGCGCTTTTCACACTCACGCCGCGCGGCGTCGAAAAGGAGGAAAAAAAAGCGAGGAAAGGAGGAAAATGCAACAAAAGAAAAACCACCACCCACAACTCACCTCATCGCCGACGTAGAACCCGGCACGTCCGGATGGTGTCTGAACGGTGCCGCCATCGCTGGATGATGCCTGCTTAAGGCCTTGATAGCCACTCTCCAGCTCGGTGTAGGACATGCTCGGGTGTAGGACACTCCGTCCAGGTGGTCCCGTAATAGGTTTAGGTTAGACGTGCTTCGTGCAACACGGACCGGAGTAAAAAAAAACGGACGAGAAACACACGGGCGGATGACACGGGCATGCTCCACTGGTGGGCTCAAGCGGTAGCTACTGCTGCTTGGAGTTGTCGACACCCTGAACAGCACCGAGAACCGGGGGTTTGGTCTTATCTGTTTGCCGCCTGATAAGCGAACCCTTGGACCCTTTTCCGGGTGGCTATTCGTTCGTGCAATCGTCTCTATGGAGCGTTGATGTCGAAATTTCGCTGTTCCAGTTCCAGCCGTAAAACCGTCTCATTTCGGTTTGTTTGCTCCCATCTTACGCCTACAATCGCATCCGGACAAATGCGCGCACACTCTCACACACACACACCCACGCACGCGCGCACAAACACACTCACACAAACACAGGCACTTCACATTACACGGTGAGCTCGCTGGGATCGAAGGCACACAGAAAAAAAACAACAATGAGCTACAAGGATACTCGGGGTGCACAGGATACGGACGGACACGGGTTTTCTTATCTAGAACGCTCGCTTTCGGCACATCCGTCGAAGGGGAAGTAGAAGAAGAAAAAGGTTGCGTTGAAAATTAACGTCCAACATCTAATAACACTCGGGAAAACCTGTTCCCACAACACAACCACACGAGGAATAAGCAGAGTCATAAGGCGGCGGGAATGGGACGTAGTAGAAAGAAAACAAATGTAGCACTTACGTACAAGATGAAGCTTCCTTCCTCGGAATCGTACAAGAAGGTCATCGTATTGTCTTTTGTTTGTCGCAGCTTACCACTTCAAATTCTGCACACGTTCGCGAAAAAAGCCCTCCACCTGCGTTCTGCTAGACGAGATCTTTACTCACTGGCAAGTGTGTGCAAAACCCTTCCTCTTTATCCTCCTTCCTCCCCTCTGCACCGACGGGCCGCAATTAAAAAATGGCACTAAATTTAGCAACCTGACGTCCGAGCGCACCCTGCAGGACGTGCAGGATAAAAGGGTTCGGTTTCTTCCTTGGAAGTGTCGCTCGAAGCGCTTGCGATCCGACGTGGATCACAGATACTACCTGGGGCTGGTATTCCCGATGGCCCTCGTAGTTTATCTGCACCTGTCCACTACACCGAGATAACACCATTCACGGGCACCCCCTATTTTCCCGTGATCCTGTGCGATGGTCATCGCAAACGGTCTTTCGCTTATTATGTCACTTCATGTGTCAAACTTGCCTGATGACGTACAATTTTTTTGCTATCCGATTCGATTTATTTCGGACACGAAGTGGACGCGATTAGCGTCGGTTGGGTTGAAATAAGATTCGCATTATCGCACGATCAGTAGAAATACGACGCAGTGTGGGGCTTGAAGGGTTTTGTTGAAAACCCTTAAGGGCCATCGCTGTGGTTGCTTTGGTGCAGCTGTACGGATGACCAGTATAACGTAAAACAACTTCAACGTATTTCATTCATGCTTTGAAACAATAGGATGGATCGTTTTACAGCGCCAGGATACGGCTCGTAGCGCCGTCATTGTGCCATTTATGCGTATGGCAGAATATTATCTCAAGTGCGGAATAGTTTCCTGCTCTTAAGTGCTGACGAATCATTGGCTTTGTGACCTGCAGGTCTATCTAGTCAAAATAAACATACCGTTACGCGTCTGACGTTTCACCAACACCCTAACACACGGTTACTGCCCTAGGGCAAAAAAAGCGTCTGAGAAGCGGCTGAAAGACGGCCGAGAAGTGCCTGAGCAGGCAACCTTCTCTCAGCCACGCGATCGGGAAACACGAGTGCCTTCGTGGCTTTTCGGGTCGCTTTCAGCTCGTTTTTTTTCTAGTGTGATAGTTTTTCTTTCGTTCGCTTTTCCCCGCATTCTAGAGAGAAAGTAGAACGGACGGGTGCGCAGATCGTTGCGCGCTCTCTCTCCTTAAGCCAAAAACATAAAATGGAACTTAAACATAACATAAAATTATAAATGAGGAAGTACACGCACACTCTAGCAAAACAGCCTGCGCTTTTGCATACATGCAAACCAAAACGGGCTGAGCAGTTAATTCATGCCCCACACATGCTCAATTTTCAGTTCAGCAAGCGCTGTAAAAGCGAGAAACAGATAGGACAGAGCTCTTTTCTCTGTCTGTCTACCGCAAATCTTTGTCCACTGGGATTGAAATTTGACCGCTGGATGTTTCGTAAACCACTACATGCGAAGATAACGGGTTGGTTTGCGCAATTCTCAATTGGCTTTAATTTTTGATGACACAGATGTTGGAATTTTACTATATTCTGAGGTCAGCGCGAATGAATAAACCGTATAAAATTTCCTCACAGTTCAACTAAATAAACTATACTAAGAGGAATAATGTAAAAGTATATTTAAACCAAATAACCTGTTGTGAAATTTTCAATTAAAAAAAATGTCTCATAAAAATATCACAATTGTTTGTACACTATTTGTTATTACTTAATTTCTTTCAAATATATTAATAAATAGTCATCAATCATAGATATCAACTCTGTTTGTCCTAGTTACATTGCCTGTGAATTGCATCTGGTATGAATGCTATTTTTTGCTGACGACGTAATTAATTTTTTTTTCTATAATTTGAAACGAACACGCGAACGTTCCACTTAAAGTGTACGTTTATTCTATTCCACAATAAAGCTTCCCTTCGTTGTGGTACAAAATAAACACAAAGCAATACGCTTGAATTGTGTCTCAAATCGATTTATTAGCTACATTTCTCGCTTAGCCTGCCTATAGTTTTCCCGCATCCTGCGGCAAGCGTAAGCGTACGCGAACCTGCGCGGAAACTGAAATAAACCTTGACACGATGTTCTATGGCCAAAAATGCTTTATTAGTAGTGAGTCCCTACAATGCATCACGAAACAATCTTCGTTGTTTCAAGCGAAATGACGTGCCGTTCGATGGGAATACTGAAATAATAGTTCAATTGCAAGAACAGGATACAGGGAAGTCACGCGACGCGAAACAAGCTCCCTTCAAAAATCAATCATTTGCAAACAATTCGTCTAAATGCAACGCCGAAGGTACCGGAGGCCAATTAATTGCATGCGGGATGGAGGCACAAAGTAGGGGGGTTCTACTGCTCGTCCTTATCCTTCGCGCCATGCTTCAGGATGCGCGTGAACTCGATGTAATCGAATAAACTGTTCTTAATCGGTGCCTCTCGAAACATCTCGTCCACGTCCTCGTCGGTAAAGCGGTCACCCATCGTGGTCAGCAATTCCCTCAATCGATCCTCATTGATGACTCCTGCGTTTTCCTCATCGAAGCAACCGAACGCGTTCTTGATCACTTCCTCCGGATCGGTGCCTTGTAGCCGCTCGCCGAACAGTGTTAGGAACATGGTAAAGTTGATCGGTCCTGGTGCCTCGTTCATCATCGCCTCAAGGTACTCCTCCGTGGGGTTTTTGCCAAGCGACGCCAGCATATCGTGCAGGTCGTCCTTCTCGATGAAGCCGTCCCGGTTTTGGTCGATCATGTTGAACGCTTCCTTGAACTCGGCGATCTGAGCCTGATCGAACATCGCGAATACGTTCGAGGTGGCTCGCTGGGCACGCTTTTTCGTCGTACCCCGGCGTCCGGCGGTTTTGCGGGAGGACATTTTTTTGCTTTGAGTGTACGGTTGCTTGAAGATCTATCGATGTTTCAGGAGCAGAGATGCGTACTCTATCGTCAAGACTAATTGAGCGTAGGTTGATCGATGACATCACAGGAGAAGTTGACGCGACGGGCCGTAAAAAAAGTGCAAAAAAGGCGCGAAATTAAAAAAGGAATTATTCCTCGTAATGGCGGACGAAGACAACACGCTTCGATACCCACAGCACCAACCGGAACAAAGACTGGACAGAAGTATGCTGCTGATAGCTTAAACCAACACACGGTCAAACGTGCCGACTCTACAACGTACGTCTGCGACTGCTAACGCACGACTGCCAGTTTAACACTCGCCGCAACCACCAGCGAGTGGTGTTCGCGACAAGCTGTTTCGACGACCTTTACAAGTACAGACGGAGTCGCGAAAGAAAGCGACGTTGTTTATCTCCACACTGGAGACATTCCGCGATGGGTGCGAGGTGAATCATGCGGCTGACGCATGCGATGGGTGCAACAAGCATGGTTGTATGTTTTTTTTTCTTTTTCGTTTCGTTTCGTTTCCAGCCGAATGCGCGAGCGATGGATTACGTCCCGTGTGTATTACCAGATGGCATCGGGTTTCTCGCTCTAGCAGGGCCGTTTCTGGCGGGTGTAGAGGAGTCACAAGCAGAGCCACTGCTGCATTACGCGCCCCAGACGTCCAGATCTCTCAAGCATCGAGGTCATCGAGTGAGAGCCCAACCACGAATGTGAACCGCGTGAGTACTCGCCCCAAAAAAGGGGGCAAACCAGCAGGAGCTCGATGCAAAACCATATCCTTATATGGTGAAAAGATGAAATCGAAGTATTATTATGGTGACCTAGGTCCGTCCTTCGACGGTTTAACACCGCACGGAAAGCGCGCAGAACACTTGAGGGCACATGGTTGGGCCGCAACAAAAAAAAGCACACTATTACTAGCGCGCGCGAACGGCAAAAGCTCCAAAAGCTCGCCCCACCCATCAGATGTGACTTGCTATAGAGGAGGGATTGTTATATGGAGGGGGAGAGGGCACCGTCGATTCGAGTAACCCTCTTAGTGTAGTAGTATCCCATCTCTTTAAAAGGCAAAACAACATTCCCTTTGCCAACCGTTTCCAGCGTCTGCAGGGCGCTCAAAAGCGACGCTATAACTAAAAACGCCTTTTACGGGTCGTTTCAAACTGGACACCATCTTTGTCAAGTGGCCCGAATTTCAACGCATACACACACACACATACACACGACTGGTTCACGTACGCATCCCTACGGTCCAGCAGTGAAGCGAAAATTTCACATCGAATCTTTATGAGGGTAAAACAGCGTAATAAAAAAAAACCATACGCTGCGCACATGGGAATGAGCAATAGTGGGTAATTTTAGTAATTTCTCTCGCTACCGCATCGCGTGGGAAGTTGGCAAGGCCCATTTCATTTTTCCCCGAAATAAAAAAAATCTTTAGTCACAAAGCCAAACATTTGCATATGGCCAAGAACAAACAGCTTGGGTGTATGGAAGGATTTCGTTTGTTTCACATGCGTTATTTAAAGAAACGGTTTGCAACGATGGGCTTTTAGCGTTGTATAAAGAATAAACGTTGCGGAAACTGCGAGCACTGCCGGAAACTGACGCTTTGTTTAATAAACATTTATTTTCGTACTTACAATGGTATACGATCTGGAGAGGACGGTAAACGAACTGGTTTTCAACGTGTACACGATTCAACTGAATCCACGTACTGTTGTAGTGGTGTATGTAATGAATAGGTTAGCTCACTCGTTCATTAACCGCCGCATGACTGTTTGACGTTTTTTGACTAATTTGTTTACATTCTAATAAAAAGAATTATCCGCACTTTAAAAAAATATTTTTTTCTTTCAAATGGAATCTGCATAATTTTCTTCATTTCATTTAAAATCTCTTTCCTTATTTTTGTAATTCTATTATCGGATAATGGTGCGAAACAGATGCACAGTTCAAGTACGTTTGACACTCAATGAAGAGTGTTTTGACAGTTCTCTTCGTAACAACAATAGCAAAGTTCGTGCATATTGAATTCATCTAAAAACAATAAAAAAGCATTTCAAGTTGTTCCTAATTCGCCGGAGTCAGCTGATAACGTTATCTGTCAACACCCATAAACTGCCTCATAATCACAGCTTTAGTTTCAGTTGTTTTGATGAAAATAAACGGATTTTTTAATTAAAAGTGTCTGGTAATGTTCTAGTGCTGCGAGTAGAGAGGTAATGTCGGTTCTGAAAGCCTCACAGGCAACGATAGTAATTCTTTCATTTCTTTTCAAAAAAGGGCTCATGCTTTAGGGTAGTTTATGAGGCGATTCGATAAACAACCCCTTACCAACCATGTCGCTGTTCCACGCCAATGCCGGTCAGGCGGAAATAATCCGCAGCGTGCAAAAGGATCAGGAGCATATCGAGTACATCCGGTCGGCGCTGGGTGAACTGTTGCTGTTGCTGAGCCAACGTCACTGGTTTAAGTACAACTCGATGTGTAAGCTCATCGCGGAAATACTATATCACCACTATGCGATCCTTAACAACCTACAAACGCTTGGCGAAGAGTACACGGGCATTATCCAGGTCGACGCTAACTATGTGATGCTCCCCAACAAAGCCCTCCAACTCCTGGCGATTCTGCTCGAGTATGGCGGTGAACATGTCACCGAGCGGGTGCTAACGTACATACAGACCGAAATCGATCGAAGCGAAGAACTGCTACCGAGCGTGAAAGACTCCCTGCACAAATTCATCGACACACTACGTGTGGTGGTGCCGTACGTGCGCGGTTTGCACACCAGCTTGTTCTACATAAACGGTGGCAAATATCACATCTCTAAACGACTGACGGGAATCAACTACGTACGTACATTTTCAAAATCCACTGGATAAGCTTTCTCACAAGCCTCTTCTCGTAGGTGTTGATACGAAACTGGTTGAAGGAAAATCACTCCATCTACGGTTATAAGGTGCTTGGGTACGTCACGCTCGTACAGCTTGTACTCGCCCTTGCGACCCGCTATCGGCAATATCGTGCGGAAGCGAAACAGAAGCGTCCTCCGGCGAGGATAAGCAGCAGCGTACAATCGGCAGGTGTATCCACCACGGCACACCATTGCGCCCTTTGCATGGACACGGCCAAAGATATCAGCGCGACGCAGTGTGGGCATCTGTTCTGCTGGCACTGCATCCTGAATTGTCTCGACATGCGCCAGATTTGTCCCATCTGCCGGGAAACGGTCAAGAAGACGCGTGTGGTGCGACTGCAAAACTTCGCCGTCGAGCAGACGAGCTAGTCAAGGTAGTAGTTATATTGCAAACGAAAAACGAGGTCTTTTGTGTATGTGTTAACTTTAAAGGGTGCAATGTGGTACAAACTGGTGATAAAATAAACGGGAAAATGGTTACTAATGAAACATTGTAGTCTCCCCCATCGAGAGAACCTATTTTCTCTCGCTCTCGTATCTTTTTCGGGATGTCCATCGCAGTAAATAAAGTGAACCCGGGCTTAGTATCGTTAAAAAGCATACCAACATTAGTCTCACTGTATTCTTCACGTTTGCGATCGGTTCGTTTTTTTGTTTGGAAAGCTTGACGATTATTTACACAGATAAACGTAGCATAAAAAAGGTATATAGTACGTACGTACGTTTGCTCCTGGAGCTAGTGTGCGTATGCCGTGCAATGTGTGCGGAAGTGCGTATGTGCGCATAATGGATCCACGCAAATGCGAGGGCTTCTTTACGCGTGGCTACTACTCGTGACTACTATGCTCTAGCCGCGCTAAGTTATTGCTCCATTTTATTTACTCATTAATTAACTGCCCTTCGCCCTTCCGGGCACGCGCGTTCAGGGAGGGAGGAATAAAATAAAAAAAAGAGAAATAATAATGTGCTGCCTATGTACATCGCGCCCTAGCGCGCACCTCCAACGTCCTCATTCGCTCCAGTCAATCCTGTGGAGGCCTATCTACGTCTCCAACCGTTCGTTCACCGATCCTCATAATCTTTGTCTTTCGCTTTATTATACAACTACTGCAGAGCGCTCGCACTTGTCGCCGTTTGTCTGGCTTGTCTCCTCGCAAGGAACCTCGCAAGCCCTTTTCGCGCACTCCTCTGATCACCTGAACACCTGCTGCAAAGGAACTAGAGGGACCCGGGCCGGGCGGGCTCAAGCAAAAACCTGCTCACCGGACGCTCACCCCATTGATGGTGATGATATTGCCACGGCTCGTCGGTTCCGGCTCGTACACCTCCTCATTCGTGCGCATCTCATACGGCGCATCATAGAACTGCTCGCTCGGTATCTGATCATATATGTTCTCGGTACCGCGTACACCTCCATTGCTGTTACCACTAGCATTGCTTAGATGGTTGTTATTGTTGTTGTGATGATGCCCCATCTGACTGGGTGGAGGAGGATGATGACCAGGCGACTGATGGAAGGTGTTGAACGTAACCAATCCACCCCGGTTCGTGAGATCGAAGTTGTGCCGACCATTCTCGAGGCTCGAGTACGACATAACGGCCGCATTTTGATCCTCCTTGTGTTCAGCTGCCTGCACATTCTCGGTGTTCTTCACCGGGCGCGCTTTGTTGCGATGTAGAAACAGGACACCGATCAGGATCAGCAGGATCACGATGATGGCGGCACCAATCGCGATGCCCGTACCGAGGCTGCTCGTTTCCTGTGCGTCGTTTACGATCACTGAAAGAGAAGTAGAGCGCTGTAGAGGTGTGTGATGGAGGAATAGACCCCGCAGGTGAATACGTACACTCGCAGCGTGGTTCTTCGCCACTCCATTTGCCATCATCCATGCATTTGCGCAGGTACGGACCGATGCGATTGTAATGCGGGACGCAGTGGTACTCTGCCGAACCTCCGTACACTGTGGATTCGTTGACGACGATCACCCGCCCGTTCTCGATATCTGCCGGACGTCCGCAGTCGATCACTGAGGGCAGAAAAAAATCACGAAACACGTGAGCTCAGAGATCTGGTAGACATCCTGAGATAAGGCGACACTTACGCTTGCACACAGGATTACGCCCCGACCAGTGACCGGTGGCGAGACAGGTTCGGGTTCCATTCCCGACCATATAGCGGCCTTTACTGCAGCTGAACTCCGCCCGTACACCCACCTTCCGGGTACCATACGCCACCACCAGCGAGTTATCGGGCATCGCCATTTCGTCACAGGTGATTTCCACACATTCGGGTGCCTCGTGACTCCAGGTGCCGTCCTCTAGGCAGAGCCGACGAGAGACTCCATCCAGCTTGAAGTTACCTTCACATTCGTACAAAGCCGCCGCACCATAGTACGTCGCGTTGGTCGCCAGTGTCACCCTTCCGTTGGTTACGTTCCGTGGTATTTCGCAGTCAACGTCTGTGGAGGAGGCGAAATTGAGGTTAATTACATGCAGCAGGGTTTGTGAAGATCCTATAAGCCACTTACAGACACACTCCGGGATCTCGCCACTCCACAATCCGTTCTCCTCGCAGGTGATCAACGCTTCACCGACAATCTTATACCCCCGTTCACACCGGTACTTCGCCAGAGCTCCAACACGGAACGTTTGAGCATCTGAAGCTGCCGCATCTGAGGTACGTATCAACGTTCGACCGTACATCCGATCGTTGCCAGTAACGCTCACGAAACTGTGCGGTGTCAACGTCGGCTCGGTACAGCGGATCTCTTCACAGCGTGGTGCCGCCTCACTCCAGAGCCCAGTATCGAGGCAGGTACGTCGAGTAGCACCCGAAAGGCGATGTGAGTTGGCACACGTGTACACAACCTCCGAGCCGAGGAAGGTCGCATTTTGAAGGTAACGATGTGAACCGAACGGTACCGGTGTTAATGGACCACAATCGACGTACTCACAGTCTGGAGCATCACCACTCCACTGGCCTGATTCGAGGCAGGTGAGGATGTCCTCACCACGCAGGATGTGGCCTGGATCACAGTGGTACTGGATCGACGAGTGGATGTTGTAGTCATACCCTATAACGTACGAACCCGGTGGCACGTGAGGGGTCTCGCAGGTGATCACTTAAACCGAAAGATACAAGATCAGCCATGTGGGATAATGTACCGACAAACCGAGTGACTTACATTCGCACGCTGGCGCACTTCCAGACCATTTGCCGTCCTTCGTGCAGTACAGCTCCTGTGGCCCAACCAACCAGTAATCGTCATCGCAGAAGTATCGCACCACCGAACCGACGGTTGTGGAGTCGTTCAACAGCAGCATGTTACCTCGGTCAGGTCGTGCTGGCATGCCGCAGTCCACGTACCGACACACCGGTATCTTCCCCGTCCAGTTGCCTCCAAGCCCGCACGACAACACCGGTTCACCGATCAGCACAAAGCCGTAATCACAGCTATATAACGCCGTCGAGCCTGCTCGTCGTCCAGACACCTTAATTTGACCTCCTTGGATCGGTGGAGGTTCCGGACACCAATCGATCAGACATTTAGGTTGCGTACCCGACCACCCACCAGTCTGGCAGGTGCGATTTTCATTCCCAATCAGGGTGTAATTCTCATGACAGGTGTAGGACGCCTGCACACCGAAGCTAGTTCGTTGTTCCGAAAGAATGATACCACCATGCTCGACCTCCGGCAGTGCTCCACAATCAACGTCTGCAAACACACACGGGGATGGTTAGCTACATATGGCGAGCAGATAAAGCAAGCAGTTCAATACTTACACTTGCACGCTGGTGGTGATCCACTCCAGACACCATTCTGCTGGCAGATGCGCATCTCAACACCTACCAGCGAGTGACCTACTGGACAACGGTACGTGATGTTCGCCCCAACAGAATAGTTACGTCCAGTGACGGTGGTGTTGACTAGCGCCTCTGGAGAACCGCAGGATAGCGGACTATGCTGACAGATGTAGTTGAGGTAGTCGAGATTGCACCCGACATCGTTCCACAGCCAGCTGCGTCCTCCGTCTAGGACGACACAGTTCTGCTCGCCATTGTAGTTGTTCGGTTGGTCCTTGCCCCATGTCGGTTTGACCACCGTATCACCTGCGGCAGAAGGTGTAAGAAGCTTAGTATGCGGTTCGAACACGAGGTTTCGCTTATTTCGTAAACGTGTGGCGTGTTCTCGTGGGTTGATAAAACAGCTCCAGTCTCCGGATCGAATGCTAACGAGTCTTTAACAACGTCCCTGTACCACATCCATCATCAGAGCCATTGTTTTGTGTGGTCCGTTACACCGACCGATTCCCAGCATTGTACCCAATGGTGTACCGGTGTAGGAACGTGGTAGAAAACGAAAGCCCCGACGTCGGAGTCAATTATGACTGCATGACACCGGAGTGGGGATCAATTTGCATTTTGCTTGGACCATCACACCTAATCACCTGCAGCATCTCGCATTCTAATGTGCGAGACCTGAGACCGGTTGATCGATAACGGTGGGGTCCACGAACGACCAGATTCGATTGTGTGCTAATGTTCTGACACTCTCGCGTCGAGTGACACTGACCTACAGGGGATCTAACCAGCCTCTGACCAGCCCAAGGATGGGCACGTCCGGCTGCATACTTACCGTTAACCCACTTCCAGGTTCGTGACGTAATGCCCGGTTCCTTCTGGGCACCGATCCACACGAGTTGCGTGCGAAGATCGGTCTTACGTCGCTCCAACTCCGAGATGATGTAGTCCGTCGTGACGCCCCGGAAGTCGTGTATTAAATCGCCACCTAAGGAGAGAGAAATTGCACCTTATTACACCCCTTGTCCCTTGTGACGTAGATGAGACCATTCTGCCTTACCATGCGATTTGCAGACCTCACGCGCCTTCTCGAAGCTCTCACCCCGTGTGATGTGAAACTCGTAGCATGTCTTTGCAAACGTCGTCAACACCGTCTCGACGCTAAGGCTCGGTGATGCGCACCGATCGGACGAGAACTCATCGTTCGAGAACACCTCCACCTCGCACAGGCTCAGGCTACTCTCGACACCAACCAGCTGTACCGTGACATACTGGCCAATAAGTGGACGCGCGCACGTGAACGACTTGGTTGTGCCTTCATCCACCGTGCCAGGATACCAGGCACACAGTGGGTTCCGCTGGAGGTCGCTGCTGCTGTTGCCGACACGTATTTCCAGATCCTGCAGCGGCTGATGACCGCAGCAACCGCGTGTGGTGATCCTCACGACGCGGACAGCTTCCGGTGTGAGCAGATCCACTCGCCACCAGGGTGAGACCTCTTTTTGGGTTTCCGAGCATTCCTGACCGTCGGGGTTCTGATTGCCTGGTTTACCATCGTTAGCAAACCCGGCCGGACCTGAGCGGGTTGCTGATGACTGGTTTACCGGTTTACGGTACGCCACGTTCGTGCCTGTGGAGATGAACACGCTTAGTGATGTTTGTATAACTGGGGAGGCTTATTCTCACAGCTTGCTGGTACTTGAGAAAGCATTTCACACCTCTTTTGCTACCCCTTTTTGTACAAGCTATGCCCTTAAAAGCCCTCATTTATTCATCGCTTTTCAGTTGCTCTTGTTGATGCAGCAATACTCCAACCTGTCACAAGGCGAGAAGTGCTATTTTTCGCAATTGACTCTGTGTGGAAACGCAACTCCAGCGAGTCCCTAAAAACGCCGCTGAATTACTTCCCTCCCGTGCAAATAATAAAATTTACTCTCCTATTAGACATTTCTCAGGCAAATACTCTATACACAACCGCTATTGGGTTCGCGTTAGGGGTGAATCTTGGGAGGAAAATAATAATACTTACCGCAAAATGGCAGCTCGCGATCCCATCCTTTGCCGGGATCGCAACGGATCGTCTCCGGTCCAAAAAGCTCGTAACCGGCATCACAGTCGTACCTGGCCGATTTGAGCCCTCCGGTGCCATCGGTTGCCTTCTCCGTGTGCACTTTCGCGTTCGCAGGCACCGCCGGAGGACCACACACTGCAAAAAAAGGGACCATTTGAAGTGGAGCATTAGCCGGGATGTAGACCTTCAACTGCGCTAGGATGTTCGAGACCCCAACGTTTTTTTTTAGTATACCCAAATTAGCCCCTTTTGACCTTTTTATCTATTCTTAAATCCTAATAATGTGCTTTCTTTGAGGATGGTGTGTATGTGTGTTTTTTTTTGCTCATATTGGGTCATAAAGTATGGTTATTCGGAACAAGGATGACTTTTCGTGGAAGGCCCCCAGGTCACGCCGATTTACGAAGGTTTCCTTTCACGTCCAAACACACCAAAAAAAAACATCAGTGGGTTCATCGTCTGCTCTTGATCTCAGCAAACGTTGCGTAAGCGCACCCGGGTTCGCTGTCCGTCTCGGTGGCGAGTTCAACGCGCCAGGTGAAACGTTACTTCAACGGCCGGCCAAGCGACGAACCTTTTCTCGCTTATTTCAGCAATGTTGCTCGTGGGTGCGAACGCGGGAACATCCATCCACCTTTCAACTGGCCAGCGTTTTCTTCGTCTTCTGTTTTTTTCTTTCTGTGTTGGGTGCACCCATTCATTTAGTCTTTTTCCTTTGGCGCGCTCCTCCAGAAGAGCGGTCAGTGCTCGCTTGTTCGCCCACATCCACCGATCGTGCGAGAAAAATGGATAAATAAATGTGCTGCCACGGATTCCGGCCCGGACTGATGCTTTTGAACACAAAAAAGTTTGTGTGTTAGAAATAAAAAACAAAATGCAATCCCTTCGGGCCCTAATGACCTGGCCAAAGACAAAGTGTGCCACTCGAACGCCCCACAAGCGATGGCTTTAGGCCAGTAAAATGTTTCACCTCGCAGCAAAGCGATATCACCGGAAACTGGCCGTCTCGAAATTGATTCCAAGCAAAAGGTGCTCACTTCTCGGAAGGTTTTCACGCCCTACGCGGGCAACCTTCGCGAAATCATGCACATTTATAAGGCGATTTTATTAGCGTCGCCTTCGGAAGCGCCCGCGCGATCGAGATTTCCTTTCCGCCATTCGCTATTCGAGTCGAATCGGGGTCGTTATAATAAATAGAAAATACATTAAAAAAAATGCAGCACTCCCACCACTCGGCACGTTTGACCGAATAAGCCGCTCACGTTGCACGCTGTTGCCTTAAAATTCGTCGCACGTTTTCCGAAATGGCACCCATAACCCATAACCACCCGTGGAAAATTGCGCTTTCCCGCCGAAAAGTTCTGGCCACCCACCGGCATTGTTTTCGTTCGGTCGAAACGGTCGAACAAAATCACTTTCACCCTTCCCCAGGTGTGCGCTAAATTTGGCCGCGGACCGAAAGCGCGCTTTTGAGCGTTATGCGGGGTTTACCCTCTTCCCGGGTGTGCATGCGCCCACCCACCCCACGAAAAAGGGTGGCTTCGAGCCCTTCCGCCGGCCTAATGGAATTCGTAAGGGTTGGCCACCGACGGGTGGCCATAAAATCAATAATACCACGATCCAATAATCCCATCCGGGGCCCGGTACGTGCGTACGGTGGAAAGAGGGTGGATAGAGGGGTGGTGGTACGATCACACGATGGTGTGCGTGAGGGAGGGGGCCCATTTGGCGGCGAAGTGAAACCGAAAGTCGGCCCCGGTTGTAATCGGACGGGTGGTTTCGGTTTCCGCTTCCACCTGCCACCCTCACGGTGGAATGGGGTAGGTGGGGAGGCTGGGGGGAGGAAACCACCCCGAGCTTCCACCCTGTGGCAGTTACGTGTTTGCTTTCCATCTCCATAGGCGAGCGAAATGGAAATCGATTTCTTCATTTGCATCGAATGCCGCTTGCGGCCCCCTTTTTGCAGTGTGCGTGTGTGCATGTGGCAGGGGGCTGGTTGGTTATAGGGGGCCGGGGGGGGGGGTGATAGAGAGGAAGAAGGTGAGGGGTTTATGAGTCGCAAACCGGCTTGCATGCGCCTGCGAGAGCTCACGGTGATAAATACCAGTCCCATGGGTTGGCTTCTTCGTGGAAGGGCAAAAAAAAAAGAGAAGCATAACCGGAAAGGGCCACAAGGAGATGCAGGGGCTGGGGGACGGTGAGGAAGACGGGAAGGTTGCTGTGGGAAAAAAATGCACGGCCTCTAGCGAACACATCTTCCCGGGGGAAACAACAGAAGAGAGAAAAAAAAATCATCCACAACGCACCAGCGCTTGGGAAAACGGGGAAATTGAATTCCTCGCACGGCCATCGTTCGGAAAAACCAGTCGCGAAGCTTTTCCTAAAAAGACACCCAAACCTTTGCGCTTTTCTGCGCAATATTAGCAACAACGTTAAACTGCATGTTCCATACGGATGTCTCAAAACCATAGTCGTGGTCATTTCACGCTCGATCAGAGACTGGAAAAATCATCATTAATCATTGTTTCACGAGGGACGTTATGAAATATATGAACTAAGCAACATCGTCGATCAGACGATTCATTAAAAGCACACAATTTACAGTACAAACAGCAATAAATTAATAACTTTATCATACATTTGCCAATGCACCCAATAAACAATAAAAATCGAATTTACCAGTACCACCCGTTGGGCTTTAGCTTTTTTATTTCAAAATGCTGTTTTTTTTTTATTTCAAAATTGATTTTTATTACACCCACCAGCACTTTAATAGCCCCCTTCCCACCCTCCCTTACAGCCGGCAGCCATAATTAGTTGCAGCCAGTTCTCAGCTATCTCGTGATTATTTTCCTACATTTTCACCACGCACAGGGTGTCAATCTTTCCCACCCCATCAATTACTGGAATCATTTACTTTTCCAGCTTCACTTCCTCCCATTTAGCCCTCAGGAAGCTGGTACGTATTTCCCGCGCTTGCGGGTCCCTTTCAAAAGGGTTGTAAATTTGTGACTGAAACAAATAAAAAAGGAAAAAAGAGAAAAATCATACGCACGATAGAAAAAATCTTGGCGTTACGAAATGTTCATTAGATTGAAACTCACAAATCGCGTGGGGCACGATTTTTCGGTCACGTACCGAAAATGACCCCCATCAAAAGCGACATGTAAGGGATCCCCTTGCGCCCGTTCTCCACACCTCATCCCACCCCCTCACCAAACAGCCCGTTGTGCCATTTAATTGTGCGGGAAACATGCTAATCACCATTTGATTAACGCTCTGCCTTTGCCGATTAGCCGACGTTCTCATGTCCATACTCGCGGCTGACCTTTCCCCCTGTCGGGAGGGGGTTTGGGGGAGGGGCTTGCGTAATGCCCGGTGCGTGGAAAACCGCGATGAAGAAGAGAGAGAGAGAGAGAGAGAGAGAGAGAGAGCAAAAAAAAACGGCAACGTACGCAAGCTCGTAGGGGGAAAATAATGAGATGCTAAGCGGAGGTACGCGAGATGGAATGGCATTGTGATGTTTTGCGTTTGTCAGCCATTTTTTTTTGCTTGTTCCTCCATCCCTCCTATCCATACACCCACAGGTCACTCCTTGTCTCGTTAAATTTTCGTTAGCATCGTTTTTTGTTTGCATGCGAACGGCGCAACACACGCGACAATGTCAACCTGTCAGTGGTGACATTTCGGCTCGCTTTTCACCGAACCCTTTTCCCGCGGCTGGTGGTGCGGTTTTCCTTTGTTTCTGCGCACCCACCGTTGCATTGTTTCGGGGCCACGCTTGGTATGGGCTGTTGATGGTGGCAGCGGGGACGGGAATTAGTGGTGGAGTGCAGGGGTGTTCCAATAACGAGGGAGGACCTTCAAAGCTTTGGTATAGTTAAATTTGAAGGGACAAAAAAGCATCCTTGCAAGAAGAGATGCGAGAAGGAAAATGAGAAGCCATTTTGCAATGATAGTGGATGATTTCAACCTCATTTTTGAGAAATTGTCGGCTCTAGTGATTCCTTCATAAAGGCTTGAAGTCTACGTTAAATATCTCTTTATTTCAACGTGTATAAATTCCTTCTTTAACTAAATTTTTTATCGATATCAAATATCAATTATTCCCTTAACATATTTACATTTCTTTTATATAAACCATGAGGTCGATCAATCCGTTCGTGACTTATAGCTTCAATTCAATTGAATTATCATTTTCCAACCATGATTATTCATAAATTTATTTAAAAATTTTCTATCAATATCTGTCTCCATTTTATTTATTTTTAATGAATAACCCATTAATTTGTCGGTTATCGTCATCGGTCTGAATTTATCAAGGTTATTTCGATTAAAATTCTTAAAGCAAAAAAAACTGTTTGCTTTTGAAATTGAAGAAAAAAATTAACCGTCTAATATTTTGTTTTATTTTTAGATAGAAAGAAAAGATAAAAAGCAAATAATGATACAGGCTTAAAGGAAGTCTTTGAGAGGTGAAAAATGTTACAAATGCCTTTCAGCATCGAGAAAATCAAGAGCACTCGAATTGGAATACATCTAATAAAATGGATCGGCTGCTATACGTAGGAAGAATATATATCAAGCTCAACATGGATTAGACTCAAGACTTCTTCTCATAGCCTTCGAAATACTCCTAGCAATCTTGACTAGCACATGGCATCAATTCCAGAACTATTTTCCATCCGAATAAATACTCCCAATTATTCAGAAGAATATATTTTTATATTGTCATTTTCAAAGGTCCTTCCATTATCTAGTGAAGAAAAAATTTTCAAAGGTTTGAGCATTCTCAATCGAAAAAACAGAGAAAAAGCTTAAAAACATTCAACTGTGTGTGTGTGAAATAAAGTAGATAATGAGGATATATAGGCAATGATTTGAATAATATTCAAAGCAGTTTGGTTTGGTTAAAGGAATTATATTAGGAACCAGTTAATTTTTTCCTTTTCGGAACGCTTTACACTGTACAAAACCGCTTTTCAAGGGCTTGTTTATCAATAAAAAATCCCCAGTACGACCCGGAGCTAAGAATCAACCTCCTTTTTTTCCATCAATGCCATTCAACTGACCGATGTAACCCACATCCGATGTCACATCAACCTACCTTGCGTCACCAGTCGAGAAATTCCTCCCAAAAGCCCCATTTCACCCTACGCACGCCCTGGAAAACATAAAAAAAGTCCCCGTTAAGGCACACCCCTCACTCAAATCCGACCGACATTTCAACCCCCCATTCAGTATTCCCGTGGCATCGAGCTGGCCAGCAATTGAGCCTGCGGCGAATTCGTAATTCCGTCGAGCTGACCTCATTGGCGTGCGGGTGCGTCTTGCCTTAAATGCGAGGGAGAGAAGGCAACCACCCCTGGAGAGGGTGGAATACGTGCGCCACCCCATCCAGAATCTTCCCGACGGCACCGGTAACGGATCATCACATTCCGTCTCAAAAAAGCAGTAAAAAAAATTAACAACAAAACGACGAAGACGCGCTGGGAAAATGACCTTAGCCGGTCGCACGGTTCGATTGGGTGGCGATTTTTCCTTCACACCTGCGGCGATCGCCCGTCTCCGATAGAGCCTTAATGAGCGAAAGGTTTCGCGCAGGGCCTCTCGGAAGTGCAGGAGGAAAAAAAAAACACACGCACCCCTAGAGCGAGGAAATTACAAACTGCCAGTCAACCTATCGCGCTCGTTCGAAGGGCACACCATTAATGCGTTACATCGGCGTGCGAGCAAATTAATCAGGCTGGCCTTTGGCTCGGCGCGGCTTTTGGAGAAACTTTTCGAAGGGGTGTTCGTTTTGTTCGAACACGCTTAATGAGACGAAATTAAATGACTATCCATTGGGCTCCCTGGTGGTTTGTTTCTACACATCGCTTGCTAAATGCTTCCCGCACGAGAGCGAGAGATGTTGTGGATGATTTGTATGCATGTTGCGATTGTGATAAAACACTCCCATACGCGCGCGCGTAGTCTGTCTTTAACTGCAGGAAAAGAAACGACAGTTGAATAACAAATTGCAGACCGAGAAAAGAAGGAACGATCTCGATGAAACGGGCTTCAATCCAGTCATAATATAAGAAGTAAGCGAAAAAGAAAAATCCCCACCCGTAATGGCACATGAATCATTCGATCTAAACTGCCATCTCATCAGCGGTTGGATTCATTTTAATTTTAAATCCTAATCTAATACCGCCGCATTGTGGATCGCCAGCTTGGGCTCGCTAGAACTGAGGTCGTTTGGTTCGCACGCGCTGAGCTCGCGTTAATTATGGGCCGGGACGAGGTTTAGGTTGAGGGAAAGAAAATGAAAAGGTATGAAAAAAAAGAAAGAAACCAAAACCTCCTCTGGGTTCTTTTTTCCCCGTTTGCGTTTCGTAGATTTACCGCTCAAAGGTAGTTCGCTTGAGTGCGAAAATTGCAGATCTGATAACCAACGACCGATAGTGAAGCGTAATTTTTGTTTTAATTTTGAGTTTAAGTAAAAAAGTACTTTTTTTAATTCGCAAATCATTTTCAATTGCAATCAATTATTACGCCTTACGAAACGGCACATCTGGCGTTAGGTTGGAAAAGCCAGACAAAACATTGCTATAACGTCACGTTAGAGCATGCTGTTTTTCCTCCATGTATGTGTGTGTGTGTGTGAGTAGGTATGCTGGCTGGATGGTGAAAGCAAAATGGGTGCCGTTGAAATATCAATCGATTGTGTAATGGATTTTCCCTGTTGGGTTTTATTTTCTGAGCCTGTACCTTCATCGATCGCCTGTATAACATTGACGGCAGTAATTCGATTATTAATTCGCCGTACATAACCATCTTGTTCTCACCTGCCCGTGGCGCATGATTTGCGCAAATTAACAACAAAAAAAGCATGTTACTGCTACCTTTTTTTTCTGTCCACCCCACCCTGGGTGGGGGTGCTTGTGTAACCCGACAGGGTAGTGATGCGCTCGTCGATGCAAAAAAAACCCTGTGAGCGGCTCGCTAATTTGTATCATAAAGGTGCGAAAAATATTCAATCCAGAAGCGATGGCGCGCTATTACATACCGAGTAGTACGGGTTTTGTAATGGCGCCACTCGCCGATTTGCCGAAAGAAAAGCGATCGATAATCGGCGTAACCGATATCGAAAGCCGGCCCTCACAAAAAGGCACAAATGGCACCGAATCGAGGTGCCTGCACATTCTTTATCGTCTCGGTCGTGCGTCCCGCATCGGGAGAGGGAAAAAAACGTGAAGAAAAGCGCTTCAACACGCGCGAAAGCGATTAAAAGCCGATTTTGGTACGAAAGACTTCAACGGGCGCGCGCAAGCGACGAACCCTTGTTATGTTTCAAAACCAGCGCACTTCTTTTGTTTTTATGTTTTTACTCTTTTTTTATTTCGGCTCCCACGACCATTTCCGGTTCTTAATCCATCCACGGTGCGTACGCAAATACACGCACGAGGTAAACTCCCACACAGGCAGCCCACAGCACCCACACATCGTGCTCCACGCGGATCGGAAAGTGCTCGAAACCACGCGAACGAAACTTTCACATCGGAAAATAAAGTGCCAGCTTGGTTTGAGGCAGCCGTATTGAGCAGCCTGGACAAGCACGCTGTTGAAGGTGCCGTAGCAGGAAAGAAGCCGCAGATGGGTGAGAATTTGCGTAACAGCCAGGAAGCGCCCGAGAGTCCCTGCTGCTAAAAACCCGTGTACGTGTGCACGATTAGAGGTGCGTTTTTTGTGTGTTATTTCCCTTTTCTTCAACCCCTTAATTCCTTCCCCCAAACCTCATCCGTTTTTTTCCCATCTTTTCCCTCTCGCCGCATCGGGTGAGGCTCTTCCCGGTGTAAAGGAAAAAGGTGTTTCACACAATTGACGCCTGATTGTTGCTGCTGGCGTGCGGCCGTGTGCCTTTTGCTTATCGCTGCGCAGGTCTTCGAGCTATCGAGCAATCGCTTTGCCATTATGCAGCACTCTCCCGATGGGCGCGCTGTTCACCTGTCCCGGGTGATTCAGAGGGCGATCACTCACACACACACGCATGTGAACGCGAGGAAAAAAAAGGCACATAAAAACGATGATTTAGACTGCGAGTGGGAAATTATGATTGCTCGTACGCGAACGTGTGGGAGCGTGCGTGGAAATAAAAAAAAAAGAAATAATTAAACGCCACCTCGATCGCGCGATAAGCGCACCGATCGCAAACCCCGCCGAAAAACGGCGGCTCGCTTATTTTCCATTTCTTCCATCACCCGGTGCTTTTTTTTTGCTCCTCCTTCTTCATCTTGTTTTTTTTTCTTATTTTAATCCTCTCCACCAGCATACGAAGGCATCCAAAATCGAACCCGAAAGCCCGCGCCTGGCTGTGAAAGTGAAAGTTGTTGCTGCGCTTTTATTTCTCTCTTTCCCCCACCCCAGGGGGGGTGGGTGAGCAACGGGTTGGTGTTCGGGTAAAGGGTGTTACGGGTGGTGAGGAAGGGAGGCCATTTTACAATACGTGCAAATTGTGCAACGTGATCTATCCAACCGCTCCGGCTCCGAGCGAACGCCGACTCGAATTACATAAAAAAAAGAGTCAACCATTTTTTGTTGCTGTTGTTGTTGTTGTTGCAGCCTGCGTCTGCGAGGTGTCCCTTCCCAGCTTCCTTCTCGACGGTGCACGCTTATTTTCATGCCGAAAATGCAAGGTAAGCGTGTCGTGCGTGTGTGTTCAAACCGGCAAGAAGGTGATGGGCAGCAGCGGGTTTCTTTTTCTCCCAGCTCTAATGCCACCCCTTACGGTTGCACACATTCACACGCACGCCGGCGGGAGCCTGGTGGCTCATCAACTCACCCTCTCGAAGCCAAAGGCTGAACCTTTTCGGCTGGTATGGTTGCGCTTCTTAACTCGATAATGCGTGGAGGCAATTAGTAGAAGGTGAAGAAGCGGTGGCATGAAAAAAAAACTGGCCACCCCAAAAGAGGGGTGGCAAAATGCCAAAATCAACCCCATCCGCTGCACCAACGCGACACGTTTGCAAAATGTAGGCAATTTTCTAAACACCCATGAACGGGGTTGCAGCACGTTAAGATTAATTTGTAATTGAATTTAATTCGATACAATTTTTCCAACATTTCACAAGCGGCTCTTACTTGTGCACGACCACACGCACGCAGGTTGCCAATGTCAAGCAAAATGCCGCCATTACGCTTCGAACCGTTCGCTTCCTTGTGGCATTAAAACCAATTGCTAGCGACACTTGCGTACGCACACGTTTTTGGTGCATATTGTTATTCCGCAACTGCGTTGGTTGATCCTTTCGGTTGAGTAAAAAAAAACCCCTCGACCCAACAATTTCCGACTGGTTGCACACGGGGACGGGGGGTTCGTCGCTTGGCGAATTTTGTTGAAGTCTTTCGTTTTTGTTTGAAGTCTTTCGCTTGCTTTTTGACGACCCCGGCGTGCGGTTTAAGAGCGAAAATGGTTCTTTTTTGTTGAGAAGGGGACACTTCCGATGCTTCGCATGCAATCGTTGCGTTTGATAGGTAAAAAGGATAAACAAAAAATTATTCGTGCAGTTTTAGAGGCCATCGTTGGTTGGGTTTTTTGACAGTTGGTTTGTTTTTGACACATTTTGGACGTCGATTTTCTATTTTCGGCTGACCTTTGTGAGTAGAGTGCTTACTTAGCGTATCGTTACAACCTTGAAATAAACCCATTATTATGAATAGCTCACAAGACTCGCTGGAGGCTCTCCAATTTGATAGATTCTTATCCTACTGAGCGATATATCATGTTTTAACGCCAATTTAAACCACACACACAACGTGCTTTCGTTCTAAATCGCTTCCGCTTGGTTCTGGAATCCGCAAAAAAAAGATAAAAAATACCTCCCAATTCGCGGCTCACCGGTTTCCTCCGATCCAATCGCCGTGTTACGATCGAAACGGCACGAAGCCACTGGTTAATATTTATGACCGCATCATCATGTCTTCCGCTTCGGTGCGCCCCAAACGCAGAAGGTGTCCTTTTGCGCTAGCACCAGGGCTCAACCGTTCCGGTCCTCGCATAAGGCGTTCTTGCGATTCTTGCGCGCTAACCGAAGCCTTCCTTCGCTACGGTTCGCTTGCTGGTTACGGCTCTGTGCTTCGTACACCTTTCAAGTAGTAGTATCAGGCGCGCTAGTAACTGGTGGTGGTGGTACTAGCGATCTGCAGACCTGTGCTGTGTTGGTGGTGTTCCACTCTCGCACAGGGTGACCAACGTTCGTTCGTGTCCATTTTGGATATGTACACGGGCACGCACACACCTGGAAAAGGAGGGAGGCTGCCCCGTTGGCTTGTATTTCGAGGTTTGGGGACACGCTCACAGGTGGTGGTGATGGCGGACACCCAGCACTCGCCCTCCACCCGTCCAAACTCGAACCTGATCTGCCGCAAAGCCATACGCTCTATCGGGCGTTCTGCAGCTCAACGTATAAGAGACCTTTTTTTTTTGCTCCCTCCCCACCAGTCGCTGTAGCGAGCTGAGCGAGCAGAAGTTGAGCGTTTCTTGCAGGCTTCCCCTTCCCAAACCATCACATTCGGTGTTGGCTAACGCAGGCAAATGTCAACTGGTGCGACGCCCCTTCACCTGCACCATGGCGAGCAGGAGTACCAGAAGAGAAGCGAAGGGATGACGTTAAGAAGAACGAAGAAAGAGAAGAACAAATAAAACCCAAATCGAATCCAAAACGGCACCAACCGATCGCGGAGGAGTCGATGTTCGATCGACCGTACCGGAGGTGTGGAGCACTTGGAGCCGCAGTTACACTAGAGGGTGGAACTCGTTTTCATTCAACTCCGCCTTGTGAGCTAGCCGGTTCAAAGGATTCAACGTTCGAGGTGTTCCTGCACCATTCGCTTCGATTCGGTACCTGTTCCACAGCTATATAAGGTGTGGCAGGCGCAGGACCGTGTACACCGGGGCGACATACGCTCGTTCCTCTCATTATCAAGGGTGTCAGGTGAGTCAAGTCGCCTGCTCCTGGGCGTTCTTTTTTCTATCTGTTGCTCACCGTCCATTCGCGCGAAAGGGATCAACGAAGCGGTTGTACTTGAGCGGTTGTATGAGCTGTATACGTACTACGTCAGCACAATAACCCCATAGGTAACGCGTAGAAGCACTAATTTTGGAGCTGAGAATGGACCTCCCCATTAGGCGAAGGATACCTTCCATCGAGCCACGTGCATTTGCGTGGTATTTCACCAATCTCTCAAATAACATCGCTCGTAAAGGCGAATGTGAGATCGATGTCATGGATCCATTACGTCTCTTGGAGGACGATCCCTTCGGCAAGATAACACCGACTGGAGATAGGCCTTCCGTTTGGTTAGCTCGGTGAGGTGCGAGCCGCGACCCTAATTGATGTTAAAAATGTTAACACGACGGCCAACATCTTCTGCAGTCGTGACGTTACGGTACATTGGAAGCGCAAATAGTGACTCCTTTCGTACGTGATCTCGAGAGTTTTGCTCTCTGTGAGTCATCTAAGGTACCGTAATTTTGTCCCCAAAAAGACCTTCTGATGGTTTTCTTTCACGCTCATCCAGTGACCTCACATCTCGCTTGTTTTTTTCTTCGGGCATCTCACCAACCACAAATCAACCGGGACCTACTTTACGGGCCGCGATTTCCCACGCCACGGCACGGTCCCGGAAGAACGGAAGAAGCTGTACGGAGTGACTTTCTACTCCGTGCTCGTCCCAGCAAGCGAAAGAAGCAAAAAAGCCACCCCATTAGGTGCAAATGAGACCTCCATTCGTCGGAGAATACGTCGCCTAGGTACCTATCGGCCAAAAGTACGTACCATTACGGTCCCTCGACAATGACCGGTCCACGGCGACGAGTTCCACCGGGAACGGCGATAGCGGGCCTGCACATTAACAGATCGTTGCCCTTGATTTGAAATTCCGGAGCACTAAGTGCCCGCCCGGGGGTGGATGGGACGAGAAATAATGATAAAGAAGAGAAAAAAGGCACCTCCAAAACGTCAATTGTGCTGGACGGGAGTCATTCCCAGGCGGGCTTCCCGTCAGAATGTTGCGAGGCTTCCGTTTTGAGGGCTCGGATTAAGCCCCATTTTGCCGCAGGTTGCAAAGGGCCAGAACCATAAAATACCAAACGCAACGAATGACAAACAGCATGGGAAAAAGAAATGTTGAACCATACCTCGAATAACTCCGGGACGTGGCTCTGGTTTTGGCGACGGGGGGGCATAAGACGCTGTTCAGGAGACACTCGTTTACCCGCGGTTAAGACGTAGTTCACGGTGCTTATCCTCTACCAAAACCAGTATGTTGAAGTAGGGACATTCCTCTAGCTCAGATGTCTGTGACGCATCAGTTTTTGCGAACGACAAACTTTCACCATCAGAGCACGAGATACTGCACGTCTTATCTGCCTAATCTTCTACTGATGACATCCAGTAAGACCTCAGTTGGGTTCTGCTGGGAGGTATAAACCTCCCAAAAAAAAGAGCCACCTCCCAAAAATCTAGCGCACGGGAAATTCGAAAGAATCGCATCAAAAATCAATTAATCCCAAAACTCCACGCTCGTGCGACCATCACAGTCGATGAGAACTAGCGGCCCTTTCGCTCGAAGAAACCCTTCGCTACAAAGTATGACCCTACACGCGCCCATTTCCCGCTGACCATTGTGTCTCTCCGGGTTCGGGGGTTAGGAAGGCGTTGAGAAAACGTGGAAAGCACTGCTCGGACGTGTTCCCATCCCATGCCTTTCAATACCGTGTGGTTGGCCCTTTTTTCACTTTTTTTGTTTCATCACTCCACGAAGGGATTCCGGGCAAACGGGGACACCGTTCGTCAGTACGTCAAATTACACACTGTACCTCCACGCAGGTCGTCTTAGTCGTCCTCTTTCCCGGTGTTTGGCGACCCTTTGAAGCGACCCGTGGAGATGGGAGCATGATTTCTCGCCTGTTCGTAGAAAGCCGTCCCTGCCAACACCTCCTCCACGAGAAGGCTCCTTCACCTGAAGATGTGACTACGGCAATTACCCGCACGGCTTCATTCCGCTCGGGAACGTTCTCGCAGAGGCCGAGATGGAGGTTTTTGTTTTTCACCGCTTTCTAGGTCAACCCCCAAAGCGCTCCCTCTCTCTCACTCTTCTCTCTCTCTCTCTCTCTCTCTCTCTCTCTAGCGACTTCGCTAGCGTTTTCCTTTCTACTGCCTCCAGCATGAGAATTCAGCAGCGTTGTTGGCTGAGATGCGCTGCTCAGGCTGCTCGATGTTTGCGACTCACTTTTCGGCAGGGGCAAGCTAATTGGCTTCGGTTGCGACCCCGGTTGTTGCACGGGAAGTGTACGTGCCGGTGACCTTCTGCTGAGGCGAAGGCGTTTGTATGTCTTTCTTTACGACACCGACGGTTTTTTTCTCTTCCGGAAGAGAAACGCGCACGTAAATGGTTCTCCCAACCGTGGTTGTGCGATGTAACAACAATGCTCGAGTAATCGCGACCTACCAGACATTCTACAGGATATTATAGGTATTGGGTGACTTGGCTGATTGCTCATTGATGGCTTACTGACGATGAGATCCGGTTCTGGATTCTGCTTGCTACAACTTCAAGCGCAAAAAGCATCTACATCTCGATCCACCATCATTTCTGTATGTCTAATGTATGTATGTGGAACTAAACACGACCCCGAGAACCTTACTTAGACCCCGGGAGGTACTGCAAAATGGACGTGTTGATGGACTTGATCAGTGTTTCACCATTCGCACGATGCGTTAACCTTTGATGTTAAGGCATGAAACCCCACCGAGAGATCAGCGGACAAGACCTGCTTGGGTCGAGAATATCCATTTCATTTCGAAGCTCGTTTCCTCACCAAGCATCATGGCACAAAAAAGGCACAGAAACCAAAAAAAAAGAGGAACAAAACGCACATGACGATGATTACAAATCGATGATCGTGCACCCGTGACGCACGATCGGCCACCATCGAGAAAAAAAACCCCAAGACCTCACAACCGCGAATTCCATACCACCAAACGGCCCAATGTCAGCTCGCTGTCACTCGCGGTGACGGGTCAGCTTTTTTTTTTTCTTCCATTTTACAGCCCCAATCTTGCGTGGGCGTTTGGAGCTCGGATCTCAAAAGAGCGCTAACTTTGGATGCCCTTTTGTGGTACCCGAAAGCAGCTGTATTATTGGACTCTGACTCTGAGGTGAATCTAGTGCATCTCGCAATCAACGTACACTTCTACCATAAAGCAGCTATTTTAGACTAATTAGTCTAGAACGAACACCGAGTCGGTGGATAGTACTCCACTAATACATGCAGCAGAGTCTGCCACGGTGTTCGAAAGCATTCTCGTTCGCAACACGGATTGAAACAAGCCAACAACAGGCACGTTCCTGATCGAAGGATCGAAAAGCACTCTGGAGCAACAACAACAGAAAAACTACACGCCTTGAGCGTCGTAATCCGAGCCGACACCGGTGTTGAACCAAAGCAAATGGACCCCTCGTGACAGCCCTTCCCTTCTTCCCCCTTTTCCACCCTACCCAGCATCCCCACCTTCGCCCTCCCTCTTAATCCTCGAGCAGGCTGCAAGCTGCCCTGATTACGGTGATGTATCGTTGCCGAAGCGAAAGGACGGCGACTTCGTGAACGGCTACTCACCTTGACTGCTGACTCCGGTACAGGTGAGGTTGATCGTGATGGCGACGGCGAGTAGTGCCGCCGCCTGCAGCCAGGTGGCGCCACCGGTCACAAGATGGTGCCGCGTTCGGACCACCGGTTGGTTGCTGAATTTGGTTGCTTGTTGGGCCCGATTTCGGCCACCGTCGGTTGCGACCGGGCGCTTCCACTTCCTCATCCTGCTAGACCCCTGGTGGACCTTTGTAGTACTGCTTGGATTCGGGTGGGCCACCCCTAATTGACGTCCGTTATCTACTACTGCTGGTGGTGGTGCTGGTACTGCTGCTGGCCCGCCCTGCTTCAAGCACGTCCTCGCCACATGGACCGCAATGAGGAAGTGAAAGGGTTTACCCACACACACACACACGTACGCACGTGGAAAGGCCGAGACCTTCTGCAGTGCACGGTGAGTTAGTGCATGCACACGCGAAACAAACAAACAAACACACACACACGTGTTAGAAAGCTCACCCCAAACGAATGGGAGGCGATGCAGATACACCGGCGATTCCGGTTCGGTCCACAACACGGTAAACCTGGGCCTGGGTCTTACGCACGCACTGTTGCCGCACAATTACCGCACCAGGACCCGGCAAACACTCTGCGACCGAGGTGACGTGCTGTTCGAGCATTCGCGTTCGCTAGAATCTGGTGATGGTGTACCTCTACCTGTAGCACTCTCTGGGGAGTTGATAGAACATGCTGCAGGGGTGGAAAGGGGAAGGTGAGTGGGGAGCGTGCGGAGGGCCGGGGAGAGAGGTGAGAACAGGTCACTAAAACTACCTCCAGCTCAATTGGAGCGGTTAAGAGCTAATGAGAGTGCTCAGTACCGACTTCTGAGATAGAATTCTCAGCTCCGGAAACCTTCTGAGGGCGCAATATGTGAGCTAGCGATTTGAGATTTAAACGAATTAATATCTACCAAACACCTAAAGTGGGTCCACATTCAGAAATCGAATGGGAGGTAAGGAACCTTTCCTAGTAGCAGTAATCCTGCTGGCGAGCCTAACCAGTCGTAGAGTGCATTAGCTGCAACTGTATACATGAATCAATAAATTCGGCACACTATCACCATCGTGCTTGGAGCTACCTCACCACCCTTCCTCTCTTCCATCATGACAGGCGGAACCGATCAGGCGAAGGAAAGAGGACTGGTTTCCCAACCACGGATCGGGTTAGGGTTGATTGTTACGGTTACGGGTTTTGTCTTCCTAGTTTTCACTTTCGCCCAGTGCCGGTTTTTTCCCTCTTCTCGCCCCTCTCTCTCTCTCTCTCTCTCTCGCTCCCTCTCTCTCTCTCTCTCTCTCTCGCTCCCTCTCTCTCTCTCTTTAGCTCTCTCTTTTGAGCTCTGGTTCGTGTGAACCCACCACCTTTTTCCCGTTCCTCGTCTGTTTGGCTGATTGATATTGGCCAGACTTTTCCTGCCTGCGGGAGCTGCGTGTGTGTGTGTGTGTGTGAACGTTCACTTCACTTTTCTTTCCCAAAACCGCCTGCACCGGATCGGTCTGCTCCTGTCCCTGATCTCCCTCACCATCTCTCTCTCTTTCTTTCGCTCTCCCTCCTCACACGTTCTATCTCGTCACGGTGTAATGCAGTTTTTGTTTTCTTCTCCGCTTGCTCCTGTTCGGTCTGCGAACGTCTCGCCCCTTCCCAGGTGCCCAAGGCGTGCAAACTGGTTCGACAGCCAGAACTAGGGCAGTGGGCAGCTCGCCTGGTATACCCTCTGCGAGCCTGCAATGCACTTGGGCGGGCTTGCACGAGCGCTTGGAATGCACCCGCCAATACACTGGGTAGGGTGACGGCAGCAACGTTCTTTGGAGCGTTTGTTCGAACGTGATACGTTGATCGGTTGATCGCCTGGATCTGCCACACTACGCACGGATCTGTTTCGCACCTCACGATTTTGGGGGGAGAAAAAAAACCACGCACACACGCACGCACGAATCGTACTTACTGAGATGCGAACCTGACGCAGCTGGCGAACAGCTTCCGCGGAATGGCGTTCGCGAGTCGACTGCTGAGTTGGGGCTGATCGCTGCAGGCTTCTACCGTCGGGGGGCCGTTTACCGAACGATTGTGCTTGAGATCGGGTTTGGTTCGGATCGCACGATCGTCGCACTAAGGGACGTTGTCGTGCTGAAGGTTAAATTTGTTATGTTTGAATTTAGGAGAACATCGCGCTTCCTATCTTCTGGAAGCTGAGTGCAATGAGTGGGGATTCGAGCTAAAAAAGCATAAAACCGATCATTTGAAGTCATAAATTCCTGACTATTACACTAAAACAGAACATGGAATCAGATATTTTAACAGATATTTAAGCAGGACTAAAAACATAAGTTTGATTAAAATTATTTGCTCACTTGTATGATAAAAGAAAAACTACCTTGTACTAAAAATCGTAAAAAAAAACTAATTAGTTGATAAATGCTTACTATTATGCATGCATAATATTTATTGTCAAGTTTTCACTAACATGTACAAATTACTACTAATGGTTATTAATTCACAGACATATAAGCATATAACAATATTCCAAGTAGTCAAACTCATAAACTGCTACATTTAGGGAACAAATGATCGCTCTTTTAATTTTCATGTATCAGATTTATATCGGAATTCATTTAATTGAAGTTTCTTCAAGTCATTCTTTACTTCATGCATTAGTTTGAATCCATTGTAAAAGTATAAGAGATTTGGTATTCAAATGACATTATATTATATGAGTGCATTATTTATTACGAATCCTCTAGCAAAGTTTTTTTTCTTCATTTCTGGCAGCTTTAAAATTGACCAGAAAGGAGTCTCTTTTCTTACAACAACTGTAGGACGAATTGTTATTTTCGAGAAATATAAAAATAATGATCGTATTTTGATTCGTTGCCCATTGTGCGCAGCTGAAGCGCATGATCGTCACACACTAATACCAATACGTCTAGGAATTGGATGCCTGCGCACGTTTTCAATCTCATACGATCTTTCACGCTTACACAAAAGTACGCAAAGGCGGCGGTGTCGGTTTGGCGGCTAAACAATGAAATAATTGTTCAAACTATCGAGTCATGTACTGCAAGCATTTATCGTTTATGATTTAATTGGCAACTTTTATGAACGCCCAAGCTAGAACACACTCATGATCGATTTGTTACATGTGCGATTATTCATCTAACTCAAGGGTCTCCAAAGTTGTTAGATGGCAGGCCGCATTGAGTGGAATAGCCGCAGCTGAGGGCCAATCATAGTTTATCTCTTCAAAAATAATATTGGATTCTGAACTGAAATAACGGGCCGTAGTTCGGAGACTCCTGATCTATTTTGCCTCTTGACGATACTGTAGCAATATTTAAAATAAACACGAACGCCAATCAACACGTTAATTAGAATTTGTTAGTACTATGGCAATAAAATATGATGCAGCATCACTTTATGCTATAAAATGCTATACAATGAGTTATAGAAAATACTCCTTTTTACCCGATTGATTAAAAATTTATACAACGACATGATGATTTAGTTAAAAGGACTTTAGTGCGGATCTGTAAGGCCGCACGTTTATTTTAGCTATACCATTTCATTTCTGTAAAGCTATGTTTGAAATTTAAACATGGTGGAGCTAATAACGCTTGCTTAGTCACATTTTACTTGCCACTCACTGGAAATGTCATTTCCCTGAGATGAGGTGCTTGCATTTAATCTTCACAGTATATGATATTTAATTGGCAACTTTTATGATTTTCCCAGCTAAAACACATTTATGGTCGATTTATTGCATGTGCGATTATCCATGTAAATGCTAGATGACAAAACTTTAGCAAAATTTCAAATAAACACGAACGCCAATCAACACGTCAATTTGAATTTGTTAGTACCATGGCAATAAAATATGATGCAGCATCACTTTATGCTTTAAAATGCTATACAATGAGTCATAGAAAATACTCCTTTTTACCCGATTGATTAAAAGTTTATACAACGACATGATGATTTAGTTACAAAGGACCGTTTTAGTGCGGATTCGTAAGGCCGTACGTTTATTTTAGCTATACCATTTCATGTCTGTAAAGCCATGTTTGAAAATGAAATTTAAACATGGTGGAGCAAATAACGCTTGCTTAGTCACATTTTACTTGCCACTCACTGGAAATGTCATTTCCCTGAGATGAGCTGCATGCATTTAATCTTCACAGTATATGATATTTAATTGGCAACTTTTATGATTTTCCCAGCTAAAACACATTGATGATCGATTTATTGCATGTGCGATTATCCATGTAATTGCAAGATGACAAAACTTTAGCAAAATTTCAAATAAACACGAACGCCCATCAACACGTTAATTTGAATTTGTTAGTACCATGGCAATAAAATATGATGCGGCATCGCTTCACGCTACATGCTATACAATGAGTCATAGAAAAACACCATATTACTCGATCGTAAAAAAGTTTATTTAGCGAAACGAAGATTTAATTAGAAAAAAACCGTTTTGCGAATGGCCAGCAAATAATGCTTGTTTAGTCCCACATTTACTTGCCACTCATTCCAATGTCCTACCCCTTAACTCTTATATTTTGCTTGCAATTGATCTTCACAGTATATATTATATTTGATCAACTATGCTTTTCAGAGAAATGATATATTATCATGTGAATATTTATGAACTCGTTTGTTAGAAAAGCCTCAAAATAATGACAATACTCCCTGAAAATATCAAGTTATTGCAAAATTTATTACAAGAGTGTGCTTGTTCGTACAGGTAAGTGTTATACGAACTTCTCTAGTATGCAATGAGGTTCGTGTCTTAGCTAAAACACCTTTTTTGGGCTAATTTCCGATCGTGGTCGCAGATCGATAAGTGATATGTACAACTTTTGAATGATTTACGCAAAATTCATATGGTAACACTATTTACAGTTTTATTGCTATTTCTTTTAGCAAGATTTCAAACGTAGGTATTTCATTGGTTCTTTTTTCGTTCCTTTCGTGTGCACATAAACGAATTATCGTTGCTAGTGCTTGTCCATTATCTAATGTGCATTGCATCATAAACGCTAATCAAACTAAAGTTTTTCTTTTCATCTTTGCTTAGGTGCTAGTTTTGTTCTTCTGTGAAATTAAGCAACCAAAGTGTTAAGCTTAGCAAGCGGCAACTACCCGACAGGCTCAACACGATCAACCCAATTGTTGCTCTCCCGAAATACTAGAAAATACTTCCAATTCATTTCCAATCAAACGCCTAATTTATAACTGAAATGTTAATAATCAACTTCAAAAGAATACTATTAGAAAAAACAAATGTTTTTACTAGCTATTCTATTGTAACCACAGCATGGACAACCAATTCTGTCCAAATCTCTCCATTTACTGGAAAAATCGGAACGGTAGCAAAAACAGATGGAAAAACGACGACATAATACTGTGACAAACATCAGTGATTTATGTTGCCGTTGTGTAGCATAGAAAACGCGTGTTTCTATTCGCTTAAGAGTAGTAGGAAGTATCTGCTTTACCATGGAAATTCGAGAGGCTTCGACTCTAATCTAATCCTTTCTTGTTCTATTTTCTAAAGTAAATTGAATAAGAAATTCTAGTGTCGAGCATAAACTTCCAACGGCTTAGTGGAAGAACCTATAACATGAACGAAATGTTAATAACTACAAAAAAAACAAAAAAAATCCATAATATGATCCACGTAACCCCTTATACAATGGTAAACCCTTTGTGTCCTCCACCGATCACCTGCTGGACTCGAAAGACTCTGTTGGAAAAGATCTAGTGCTTGCTGGGGGTCACTTTATAGACAGGAGCGGTGTAATGAACTGCAACCACTCACTAATAATAGCCCCAATAGCACCTTGCACACTATACAACAAAGAACATGTTCGCCATACGATCAGGTAAAGGTATTCTAGGTCCGTTCTGCGTCGTTCTTATAGCTTAAGGAATACTGTTCGTTCCTACGTCTTGATTCAGGTTCGGCTTGCTTATCTTCGTAATGGTCATGCTCGCAGTAGCTTGTTGTAGTCTCCACGTTCCCCTTGAGCTAGATCGCAAGGACATCACGCCCCGATCAAACCCTCATCCTCCTCTGGCAGGATAGTCGTCATCGTGTTGTTCTCATTCGAAAGCGTTTGGTTGTCTCCTGGTTCCGTTTTTCCACTCGCACTGCTCAGAATGCTGGTGTCAGGTGCTTCTCCTACACCGCGTTGCTTCGATGCCTGACTGCCAGTAGCGGCCAGTAGTGGCATAGCGGTCGCATCCGGAACACCACTCGCAGGACGCTTCGCCGATGAACCTTGCGCGGGAACACTCGCGACCATTCGCTCACCGAGCTGTCCGTTTTTAGCACGGTATGGTAACCGCTCGGAGCGTCTCATACACTCGACGCTGTATATGACTAGGAACGTGGCCGCTAGCAGACATCCGGCACAGTTCAGCAGCGCCGAGCTGATCATCACGTAGTACCACAAGCTGTGCACCTCGTTGCAGTTGAAGTCACTAAAAGCAAGAGCATACGAGCAGGTGAAGTCTTAGGCAATACACTACAAGAGTATCACACCTGACCTACCGATATTCTAGACGAATCACACCCTCTGGTAGCCTAGAATCGTCCCCATTCGGAAGACCTCCACTCATAAAAGACGACGTTTCATTCGCCTGCGACGACTCCCCGGTGTTCGGCACCATTCTCGCGGGTCGTGTGTCGATCGTACACACGCAGGTAGAGGAGTTGACGTTGAACGTAAACTGCGGCTCACAACGTAACCCCTCAGCAGACAGGTTAGCTGAGTGGATGAGCGCGTAAATGAAGGCAAGCATGGTGAAGAAGATCGTCAGCAGCAGTACGATCAGTGCGTTCACGTGCAGAAAGTGGAAGCAATTCTCGCGCCACGTCGAGACTGGCTGATGTAGCCGGGATCCGGGTTGGCCGGTTTTGTCGGTTCCGGTACGGCCGCGTTTGAACTCGAAAAGCGCCAGAAACAGGGCACCGCAGAGAATGAGCTGTTGGAAGAAAGAGAAGCAAGACTAAGTTAGCATTTGTATGAGACGAAAGCCACTACAAAAGCAGTGCTTAAAACAAAATTAGACCCATTCTTCTCGATCGACAAACCTTAACCTAAAAGGTCATGCGTGCGTCCATCGCCCACCACTTGTTAATGTACACTCCACTTGCGGTGGATTAGTTTCACATTAACTTTGGTGGTTGGCGCTTTAGTAGGACGCCTATTTTTAGGCCTTTTTGACATTTGAATGCCTTGATCTTACGCGTACTCGCAGGAAAAGTGTTCCATCTTAACTTAGAAGTACTGAATTCGTCGCCTTAAACGTCACACGTGGGAAAATAAAATTAACCACGCAAAAGAACAAAACATCGTTATGGGTTTAACAACCTTATTAAACCATCTAGAGTAAAATGCTATTTTAGGCAACATCTTTTAAAATGAAATGCTACATTAAATTCGCATTGCAATTTCACAATCGCAACGCAGCATTGGTCTGCAACGGTATATGGGAGGTATTTATAGAGCGAAAATGCAGCTTATTTGAGCCGCTAAAAGAGCTTATCAAGCAAACGCCGTCTAGCCAAACATTCTCGCCTAACGAACTGTTTGGCAAGCAACCTTCGAAAACTCCACCAAGCGTAAGGTTACATTTACAGGCTATGGATATGTGGACTTTTTTTGTTGATCAGTAAGTTGTTTGTAATTTTTGTAACCATTCATTCCGCACAGAGGGCAGTTCAAAGACTGCATCGCGTCTTGTTGGTGGGTTGAGACGCGTAACGCATTATTTGCCTTATGCTTAATTAATTTCATCATACAAAAAACGCCAATAGTGCATCATGAGAGGTTCATTACAGCGCACTCGCTGGGGGGCCCAGGGAGGGAGGTGTCCAGTTAATGAAACTATTTTTTACTTCAGTTATGATCATCTTTTTGCAGCTTCATTCGCCTGTAATGCATGCAAAAAGTGTCATTCTCTCTCTCTCTCTCGTGCTCTCTCGCATACATTTTAGGCCCAGATAAAACCGCTGAATGCGCGCAAATCTACTCACGATCAACCCCGACCAGTAAGGGTTGTCCTTGGTGCTGGTGGATGGTGACCAAACGACGATCCCGAGTCCGATGAGGTTAAGAGCGAGCCCAACCAAAATCTGCAACACCATCACGATCCGGCTGAGGCGCAGGTGGCGCAAATTTAGCGCATTCCCGGGCGGATGCCGCACCGGTACGGTCCGGTTGACGACCAGCATCCGGCTGTGGCGGAGACTGCTCCGGGTTGGCTTGTGCCGACCGATCAGGGTGGCGGAGTTTTTCGCAAAATTCTGCGGCACCGTTGTCGTCATGTACACGGCCTGTGAAAATTGGAATGACAAAAAAACGTTAGCGTGAGATTTGAATTCGTGTTCCACGTGGGCACCCTCTCAAGGGTCGAAGGAGGGGGGCGATGAATGGAAGCGGATGTGGAACACCATGTGTCGAAAATAAATAACAAAAAACCCTCCCAGTGGGTGGGCTTCGCGGAATTCGCGACCCTTTTCGGTACGTTCACGGTTCACGGTTCAGTTCTTCGCGGTTCTGGCCAGCGGAACGTGGAACATGAGTGGGCCACACACACACACAAAAGGCCAACAAAACAAACGCAATCCCACAATGGTATGCGAACGGAACAATGCACCAAGGGCACGGAATGGTCGCGGGGTGCCTTGCTTGTTTTTTTTCCGCGCATAAAAGGGTTTGTTTTTCCGCTTCCTATTGTCGAAGGGAACGTTAAAAAAAAGAGGGAGCCACCGAAAGGCGTATGTAAGTGAATCATAATTGCCCTATTGTCCACCCCCTTCACCCCCACCCCATCCTACAGCCTTTATGCTGCGATGCCTAATTTCTCAGCTTGCGTTAGGGCCTGCTTTTCGCCGTCGAAACCCTTCGAGCCTGGCCGATTAGGGGGTAATAACACCCAAACCGGTGGGTGGCCAAGCCAGACAAAAATAGTGGAAAAACAATTCGAGGGTATTTACTGGCGACATTAGCATGTTGAGCCACGCGAAACCTGAGGTGTGAACGATCGAAAGTGAGCTGGGAAGAGTTTCAAAAAAGAAACACACAAAAAAAAGGAGGGAAATATACTTAGCACGGGAGAACGTGATCGTGGGACTCCTTCCACGAAGAAGGCCAAGGTGATAACCGCATTCGCACATTCCGGATTGGCATTGGGAGTTTCTTGCATTAGTCATTGCTGAGATTCTAAGAAGACGGTTCAGGTTGCCTGCAGAATGTGGGATTTACAAATCGGCTACCGATATATCAGGCGAGCTAACGAATAAAATCGCTTGTTTATGATCATTCAACCTATCCCAGTTTCTATAAAGCATTCGTATCTCAAAATGTCTCAATTTTAATGTAAAAATAAAACGTCAAAAACGTGCGGAGGATACATTTTGGATTGGCAAGCTTCTTAATCTTATAAAGTTGACCACAATTAGGGGTTCTATCTCAGCAGTACTTACAAATTTGTCATACAAACTAACGAATTAATTGAATTGTATAACTAAATACTTCTATTTGAACATAAAAATAAAAAGGTTCAGCGCTAAACTCGCTTACGTTTTTAGTGAGCATGTCCTTAATAGCTCAACCTACAACACGTGCAACAGGTGGCGGATCAGTTGCCAGTAATCTGACGACCTATAGACATATTATATAGAGTACTGTATTACAACATAGCTCAATTTTAATGTAAACATTATCAGATCATGTTCGAAGCTCAACTGTCGTTCCTCAACACCAGAACACTTGCCATAATCCCATATTCTACTATTGCTTTAAATGCAGATATGTCATATAAATCAACAAAGTTAAAACATACCTTAATTTTAACGTAAAAGTAACCAGTAAAACGTCTGAAAGATATGTTTTCAATCGGCATTCTTCGTAGAATGCCCACCACACAGGCTATATAATTCAACATTCTACTGCACCATCGATCGAGCGGACCTTCAAGAACCTTAAAAAACATGAACCTACGGTCGCTCGCGTCTCACGGCATTAGAAATTCCGCTAATTCACCACGTTCGCTGAGAATCGAGCCCTATTAGCCACGTGTGGAATGGAAAAACCCCAGCCCTTATCATACCGCGGTGCTGAAAATGGTCTCATAAAAAAAAAGCAATTTTCTACCACTCGGACCGAAAAATAAAACCGGTTACCGGTTGGGTTTGGGGGGTTGACAACGGCAGCTTTCTTGAGGTTGCTTGCTTCCCCCCCCCCTACCCCGGCTCCCCGCAACCTCTACCAGTTTCTTTAATTTCATGCCGATTTCCCGCCCCAAAAGTGCCTCCCAAAAGGGCTGGCAAAGAAGCTTCTATTCGCCGTTGAAGCACGTTTTCTCGAGACTGGAAGCAGCGAGAACGGGGAAAAAAATGGACGAAAGAAATTCCTGCCCAACAGGCACGATCGTTTTTGGTTTTTTTTTTGCCCTCTTTTCTCTCTTTCTCTCTCTTTCTTTCTCGTGGACTTTTTGGAGTACGTGTGATTGTGCTGGTTGGCGTTCAAACCTACCTCAGACGGGCAGCTCGAGTCGGGCAGTTTGATGGTGATGGTTTTGATCGTAGAATTTGGCCGCGAGGAGCGGGGTGTACTGGTAGCCCCTCCGGTCCCCGGTTCCCCCACCATCAGCCCCGCATCCACAATCGACGGTGACGCCGAGGGTGTCCGCAAAGGCACGGTGGAGGCGCTCGAAGATGGTGACCCTTCGGGGTACGGGGCGATGGCGGCCCCGGATCGCGTTGGTGGCGTCCTAGCAGGGGTGGGAGGTGGTCCCCCCGCCGGGTCGGGTTCGGGTGCGAGGACGAGGGGAGAGTTAAGCCCAAAAAAGTCCGATTTGGCGCTGCTGTGCACCGATCGCCGATCCGGAATGGTTTCGTCAAACCGGAACTGAATGTCGGGAAACTGTATGACGCGCCCGGTTCCGCTGCCAGTTCCGGTTGAGGTGAGATTGTCGTAGAAGCTGAGTGGCCGCTCCGGGCCGGCGTTCGGCGCCGGTGACAGGTGCTGATCTGCTGGCGCGTTCGCCGCCATATCCTCGTGTCCTAGTAATGGCGCCTCGTACGGAACACCGCACACATATGCAACAGACGCGCTCAGGTGCGCGAGAGCAAACTTTGAACTCAGCTCATCTGCACCGCACACAAACACACACACACACGTTTCGACACTCGACCCAGAAGAGATGCGGTAGAAAAGCAGAAAGCCAAAAAGAACACAAGCACGCACACGTGGCCTTGGGTTTGATTGGAGCTGGTTTCTTTTCTGCCCCAATACCGGTTTTCTACAACCGCGATCGCGGCGCCCGAAAAGATGCGCTTGCCGGTTCGTCGCCGGGTTGAAGCTGGATTCAAGCCGGCTCGAGTGGGGCTCGGAGAAAGGCCACCGCGGATACTTTCACCCGTGCAGCAAGCACACGCACACGCACGCGCACTACACCGCCAAGGTGGGAAACGTACGGTATGCGGAAACCGGAAGCACCGATCGGTGGAAAAGTGAAAATTCCTCGATGCGGTTATGGAAATGCACGTACGCACGCACGCACGCTATCGTGGTGTGTCGCTGTCGTGGTACGATGTTACAAGCGATCCGCAAAACCCGCGTTCCACCTTGCGCGTCCAAGTCGTAACGCGTTCAACACCATACTGTGGGGCTTGAGTGAGAGCGCGCGATCAAGCGACCGATCGCCGGTGGGTGCGTTCTCACTCGCACCCATTGGGCGCGTGTGGGAGTGTGAGCGCGATATCGCGCCGATACACCGTGAGTTGTGAGTTCTTGCGCGTGGTGAGAGCGCAAGAGCGCGCGTTCTCATAAACGCTCTCTCGCTCCAGGGGTGAGCAGCCATGACGTAACGGAAAAGGTAGCGCATCGTGAACGAATCGCACCATTCGGTGGCGTTTGTTTACCCCTGTCAAAAGAGACGATCACGTACGGGTTGGCGTAACGCGTTGAGCGCAACTAATTTCCACCCATTTTCCCGCTACGTGCGTTGTTTGAAGAATTTCAGCACAAATTTCGTCTCCCATGCTCTTTGCATCGCTACCGGTGGGAAGGAAAACATTAAATTCTTCCGAATTTCAACCCCCATCGCCCTCGCACATGGCATGATCGTGGGGTGGGTGGGTCGTACAATGAGCCGAACATAAAACTCCTATACAACGCGCACTGCCTACGCAACCATCAGCGAGCGGGACCGCATAAAGTATGTTGTAAGGCTTTAATTCAATTCTATATTTAAATCTATGTACGATCTTGCGCACCGAGATGGTGTTTTACTTCCGGTACCGTGGGGTGGGTGGGTGGGCCTTATTTGGTGGGGGCGTTGTTTGTGCAGGCTGCGGGTTTATGGAGCGGTGGGGTTGGGTTGAACGGCTCATAAGCCCTCCGGAAGGGCCAGCGAACATCAAAACCGAACGAAAATTGAATTGATATGTTGCGGAGGAGTTGAAGTGCCGGTACACGGTAACGCTCCGGGGCTGCTAGAAAAGAAGTTGAAGCATTTTATTGCAACACTTCCGAAAATTCTAGAAAACGTACAAAGTTTACAAAAAAAAAGGGAAATATCCAGGAAGGGGCATTTTTTTTATTTGAAACATGTTTATCGCCTAGTTTTCTTCACTGCTATATTGTTCTGTTCCTTATCATCATACAGCTTATCTGCTTCTATTGATTCGTTATCGTTTATCAAATATAATTATCTTGAATTATGCTCGATGGAAATTCCTCAAGCTTGTTTGGCGCCCGTCAATCAAAGGTAAAACTTCCCGTCGGTTGTGTGTCGAGACACGATCGACACATACGAATACTCAGAACCGGGATATATCTGGAAAATGCACTCCATTTGAAACCCCATCACGCTTTATGCAGCGTTCGAACAAAAAAAAAAGATCAAACGCATCGCATCGCGAATGCATCGCATCTGTGCCCCAGATTCCAGCTCGCAGTGGAAATTATTCGTTTTCATTTGACTCTTTTGGTCCGTGAAGCCATGTGCCGGATACATCAAAGCGTGCTCGTGCAAAAGCATCCCCATTTATTTTCCTTCCACTGAGAATTAAAAAACAAAAGCAAGAAACGATGATTCATCCCAGCCTCACGTTGTGGTCTCTAGCCTTAGGATTGGGCCCTTTTATCCCTTCGGACGCAGGTATAGCACACGGTTTCCACACGAAATTGGCTTTCGCTACCTAGAATTCACCGTTCGATTGGTTGGTCAGATGGCCTGGAAACGGTAATTGCACCTAATTTTGTGATTAGATAATGCACCCTGGCACCGGAGGCAAGGCCACACGCTCTGGATGGGATAGAAATGCATTTAGAATATCATCGATGACGTCATACCGAATGCCTGCACGAGCTTGTTGGCAACTGTGGCTGGTAGAGGATGATTTGGTAAATTACTGGACTGCTTTGAATGACTCTGGCGCAAACGTAACGTAAGGTATCTTTCAAATCAGAGCCGCACAAGAGAAACAACCTGTTTGGACATCCGTACAGAAGAGATCTATCTTTCTATGGTGTTTATTATATTGATATAAACGCTTATGCTGCGAACTAGGGTGTTGTGCAGTATTATATTTTGTATTTCTAATTGAATCGAAACAGTCTTTCTATAGTCTTTCTGCTAGCGAACAGTAAATTTACGAGGAATTGATACCTACGCCTCTATGTCGATTCATTTTTTAGCAATGTTTAGATAACGGTTCCATTCGGAGACCTTGTTTTCAATCATCGCAATGATAACTGAATGCTTATTTACAATTTAATTTTTGAAATTTTACACACAGTATGGTCTAGTTTGCATATTGATTTTAAGTGCAATGTAGATTTTTCATAGAGCTTAAAAAATGAAATTAAACATTTGTTTGTATATATGAGAGTATATACCAGGGGTCGGCACAGTTTTTACCAAAAGAGCCAGACAGTGAAAATTAGCCCGAACCTGCGAGCCATACGAAACAAATCTTTAAACATGTGAATAAGACGACGCAGAATGATTTATGCAGCACAACTACAAATTAACTCTTTGACTGATTTTTATGGATTCGAAGGTCAAAAAATAATCTGATATCGATATGATTGGTTTTTGTGTTCTTCATAAGGCCTACACAAATTTCTCTCGGGCCGGATTTGGTCCGCGGGCCGGACTTTGCCAACTCCTGGTATATACGAAAGAAAAAATAAAATAATTTATATATATATATATATATATATATATATATATATATATATATATAAATATATATATATATATATATATATATATATATATATATATATATATATATATATATATATATATATATATATATATATATATATATACCTTCTTCTTTACTGGCCCGCTCACAATTGAGCGTCGTAATGACATGGCCTATTATGCTATGCTTAGCCAAAAGCCTTGGCCAAAAGACTTTTAATTACTCGTAGCTGGATAGTCAATCCTAAAAATAGGACACACACACATACATATATATATATATATATATATATATATATATATATATATATATATATATATATATATATATATATATATATATATATATATATATATATATATATATATATATATATATATATATATATATATATATATATATATTTATAACTAAATTATGCGTTACAGCGCTCTGAATTTGTAACTAATTCAAATAATATCAACAGTTTTTGTGAAATTGCCGAAGTTAAAATGTGTTAATATGATTCAAGCATATAAAAGCAAACTTTTTTTATACTATTGCGTTATTGTTCCCATTGTGTATTGCGTTATTGTTATTGTTGTTATTGGTAGATTATAACTAGATTTTAAAATAAAAATGTATCATGTTCTATAACTTTCCTCTAGGTTAGAGGAATCCATTAAAACAATCCGCATATCGTTGGATTCAAATATATTCCCGGGTTGATCGTGCTTTTACGCAATTCGAAGCAGATATAACAAACTGCCTGAATCGAGACTAATTTATCAGACAGCAACCCAAAACGGCTTTTTCTTTAGTACACTAAAGCGGTAAAATGCAGCTAAAATCTATTAATAGACGCGTTACTCGTTCAAACTGCGCGCCAATCCCCAGTCCCCAGCAACGACGACGCTCGTACCCAAATGGAAATTGAATCTTTAAACCGCTGCCAGCGTCGTACAGATACCCTGCGATTGCAGCAGCTGTTGATGCGCCTTTATCTGCCGGTACATTTGCGCAATTTGCTCGTGAAGGCTAGGTCGAACCGTACCACCGCCTCCACCGAGGGTTGCATCGGCCTGGAGTTCCTGGTGCAGAAACCCGGTCGCTGCACCAGCCGCACACGCCGTCATCGTGGCCATAGTAACCGACGGAAAGCCGCACAATTGCCGGCGAATTTGCAGATCCTGACGTGCACTCAGCGCTCGACCACACTGATGTCTTTGACCAGGAATCGGTTCGGCAGCAAGGATCAGGTTACGCCGCAAACGAGCTTGTTCACGTATTGCCACATGCACGGATGCGATCGGGTGCAGGATACGATCCATATAGTCCAGTTCCCGTTCGATCCCGCTCACGATTTGCGAGGTGACCGCTTGCGGGTTGTGCTCCGATCGCTGCTGTTGGTCAACGGACTGCAGATCGTCGGATGATTCCGACTTGATCCGGAGATCCTCGGCACTCTCCTCCTCGACACCTGCGTTCTCCGTCGATTCGGGTGAACCCCTCTTTGCCGCTACATTGCTTTCTTCACGCTGCGTATCGGCTTCAACCGCCCGGAACTCATCCAACTCCTCGCGCAATTTGTCCTTCGACTCCGTCAACACGCGCTGCGCGTAGTTAGCTCCAGCCAGTCGCACAGAGATGCCGATGTCGAGTAGGATGTGGTGTGCTTTCCATCGGTTCCGAGCAGAAACCGGGAACTGCTGGTCGAGCTGTTTGACTGGTTTAAGCGGGCGCAACGCTTCCTGTGTTAGGCTGCCCCAGTCAACACCGAGTGGATCACCGAGCCCGCGGCATTTACTGCTTTCTTCCGCCTCAAGCTCACCGTCCGATATCTCCTCGAAGTCAAGATCCATCTCCTCTTTTAACTCCTTGTTCGCGTTCAGCTTTCCGGCATCCTTGACCGGTTCTGGACCAACCTGAGACTGATCGGTGGTACGCTCCGGTACTATCGCACCACCACCTGAACCAGGTCCTGCGGCGACTCCTACACATGCCGCTGGATCGCCAGGTACGGTCTCACCTTCACCTGAAGGAGTTGAAGCAACGGTAGGCTGAAGGTGCTCGGTTGCTATTCCTGTAACATCCGCCTCAGTGTCCTGGCCAAGCAGCTCCACCTGCTGACTGCTAGCACTCTGATCGGTCGAGATGGAGTCGCATAGCTGATTGCAACTCATGTCCTGCAGGAAGGGAAACGAACACACATTAATAAGGGCGACGGGTGGCGTTTGTAAAATAAACTAGCGCGAATTCGAGGTAAAAAAATGTACTACTTCTATCGCAATTACGCAAACGACAAGAAAGCAAGACGAAACGTTTAGATCAGAAGATCAGACATCTTGATCATTCCCACCCACTCCCCAACCACAAACAAAGATTCAATTCCCCACTACCACAACGAGACACATGACAGCTATGAAAGCTACATGTCACTCCTAGTTCGCTTGTAGTGGTGCGATCAAGGAATGTCTATTTTTCTGCAACTGCTAGCAGAAACCGTTGGCTGCTGAACGGAGAAAGATGTGAAATGAAAAATGCGATGCGAAAAAAACACATGCAGTGAAACCGAGGAGAAAAAAAGGACATACTCGCAATGAACACGCAATCGCAGACACACGTAACAAAACAGTGCTAAAGGATACGAGTGAAAAGTGCACAAAAGTAAGGTGATTAAGAAATGAAACAAAGTGCTTAACCGATGGAGATGAAAACAGAGGAAAAACCAAACAACATGCACAAAAGCGGTGGGGATGGTAATGAATGAAGCGAGTGAAAGGTAGATGTGAAAAACGGAGATAGAGAGAGAGAGAGAGAAAAAGAGAGAGAGAGAGTGAAAGAGTGTAAAACAATCTTACAGCCAGTGGCCAGGGCGGCTTAAGGCCACCGACGATGGCGTCCTCGTAGGATTTGTAACGCGCCTTCGACAGGAACGGTCGGCGTTGCGCCTGCTGGTCGTTCGCGATGGCCACCGGTGGAACATCCTGTGGCCGTGCTCCGTCGGGTTGATCGCAATCGCTTACCTCCTGCGTGTGGAGGCGACACCGGCAAGCGCGAGTTAGCGGACGAGCGGACAGACGCGACAGTGGGAAGTTATGGCAGGAATCGAAAGCATGATGAGGGAGAGGAAAATAGGGTGGCAATGAAAAAGGGTGGAAGAAAAAGAAGATGTTACATGTACGGTGAGGTATGAGTGTATTGGTGTCAGTCGGAAGATCGGTTGCATATCAACGCGTGGGGGTTGCAGAAGCGCTCAGGTGGTTACTTCCGGTGTTCAAGTTAAGCCCAGATAGTGACGCGAAAACGCCAACCAACGGTGACATTTTTAACGCAAAATGGCTTCTAGAGAATGTCTAGAAAACTGAAATTTTTAACCATCTATCTTTCCATCGATTTAACCGTTCTAGTTTAAATGACAGTAAGGAATATAACCCAAAAGGTCTACAACACCTCCATGATCGTGGTGCGTAATACGTGTGATTCCAATTCAGTAACCAACAAGCTGGACATGCCGGAAAAGCGCCAGAAGTATTTGGATATTTCCCCTTTTTCATCCCGTAACGGCACCCTAAAAAGAAACACAAGTTTGCTTACCTCCTCACGCGTTAGAATATCATCCGGATCATCGCTTATTTCGCTCAGGTTATCCACCTCCATCGAATCTGGTAGCGCTTGAGCATCGGTCACACCTTCCGGCACCGGTGATGCAGGTGTTGCACCACCCGGTACACCAGCTCCGGCTATTGGCAACGGTGAGCATGGTTCAGTTGGTCCTGCAGATACGCGAACACCTTCCGCAACACCAACGGTACCCGTCGTGGAGTCTTCCTCCGGACAAGGACTCGCCGGTTCGTCAAGCAGGACGGGCCGGTGCTGGACAACCGGATCAGCAACGGGAAGTAGCTTGCTCTCGCCATCGTATGTCCCCGGTCGATGGGCAGGTCCTGATGGTTGATGCGATATTGCAGCTGTGTGATGTTGGTGATGATTAGGAGCTTGGTGGTGATGGTGGTGTTGCTGTTGCTGGAATTGTTGCTGCTGCTGTGGAGGTGGCTGTTGCTGATCACCATGCAGGTGAGGATCGTGACCAACTGGCTGGCGTTGCGCTTGCATTGCGTGCATGGAGTGATGCTGTTGGCCACCTCCTTGCTGCTGTTGTGGTGTTGCACCTGGAGACTGATTCGCACCGTGTGGCATTCCTCCTGCAGGGCCATGATGCATAGGACCTCCACCGACTGGAGGTGTTTGTCGGTGAGGATGTCCATGGTGGCTTGGGGATTGATTTGGTCCCATTCCTCCGGGACCTCCAGGACCTAAGGGACCTCCGGGACCTCCAGGACCTCCAGGACCTCCAGGACCTCCAGGACGATCGCAAAGGTTCGCTTGCGTGCGATTTAGGCTATACTTGTTGGGTGTGAAGCGATTCAGACCTCCCGCTCCCGGACCCATCGCACCACCCACACCACCCCCTGCGCCACCTACCCCGAGGTGTGGTTTGCGGGGATGTCCATGATACGGTCCCTGGTGGTGATGTCTTCGGAACATGGCGCGTTCGTTCGGTGGTACAGGACGTTGGTGTGGCATGAAATCACGCTCGTGATCCCCAATCGGGCCTCCCTTTGGTCCGTGCCAATCACTCGGTCCACCTGCACCACCGCCAACACCGGAAGCTCCTCCTCCTCCACCTAAAACACCGCCGCCACCATTTGCGGCTTGCCAGGATCGACGGGATGGTTGCCCAACGCCACCATGTCCACCCAATCCACCGTGACCACCATGGCCACCGGTGTGAGATGGTGGAACGGACGGGTTACCACCACCCCGCTCCACGTGCTCATGCTCCCACTGCCGCTCCTTGTACTTCCAATCCACGAGTGTCATCCCGCGATCGGACTTTTCCGCCGGATGCCAGGAATCGCCGGGTCCTTCCTTCCACGAGGGCCGATCATCCCACGCTCTCGATCCGCTGCCACCGCCACCACCTCCTCCTCCTCCTCCTCCACCACCGCCTCCACCTCCTCCACCACCACCTCCTCCTCCCCGTGAATCACCGCCCGAATACGGACCATCCGGATCCATCGAACCATGCGGTTCCCCGCGATCACCCCAATCACCCCGTCCGCGGTCACCTCCAACCAGCTCACCCCGCGACTCGTACCTTCCCCCACGGTCCACCCGTACCGATGGTTCGCATTCCCAGGCGGCCGCTCGCTCATGGTGCGGTTCCCGCCTCGGTGGCGGATCATCCGGATAATCCCGAACGTACTCATCTCGTCCACCACCGCCACCACCCGGTCCGCGCTCACCCCGACCAGTTCCGAGCAACATTCGGTCGTCGTAAGCGCACTCATCCCGCTCCACGCGGTAATCGACACGCATGACACCGGAACCTCCACTGCCACCACCACCGGCCGAATCGCGTCCCATCACGGCATGCCGCTCGTAATGCGGTGGCGGTGAATCCCGCCGGGACGATCGCATCGGTGGGGACACCATGCTCGTGGCGTACTCCCGCTCTCGTGACCGACTCAATGTACGCCTGTCATGCAGATCCATCATGTAAGCTGCCCGTTCGTACGAGCGTTCCCGTTCGCGGAGTCCTCGCGATCCTCGTGACGCACCCGGTGAACAGGGTGATCGACTGCGATCCCGATCCACGGATTTGCCCGGTGATCGAGCCGCAGCCAGCGCTCTAGCACGCTCAGCCGGACGAGGAAGCAACCGCTCGACGGGTCTATGACGATCCGGTTTCTCTAAGCCACCATCATTATCCCGCCGAAGACTACGGGCTTGCGGTTGCGCGTGTTGATGCTGATGTTGCTCCTTCACCGTAAGCCGGTCTCGTTCCCGTTGCCGCTCCTGGCAACGAGCTAGTGCGTCTTCCCGCTCCTTACTGCGCAGCACCTCACGCTCTCGATCCTGCCGTTCGCGGCGCTCCCGTTCCTTCAGTGCCTCGTGGCGGCGGCGTTCTTCCCGTGTCAGTTCCGGCGTACGTTCCCGCCTCAACGGTACCATTTCGCGGTACCGCGTGCCCATCGGAGACGACAACCGCCGCTCGGGGCTCTTCTTGGCTTTCGCTTGTAGTTCACGCAACGAACCGCCACTGTTGCCACCGCCACCACGCGACGAAACCGGCGAAACGGCAGCGACACGCATCCTTGGCGAAGCGGGACGCATCTTGAGCCGTTCCCGTTCGCGTTCCCGCTCGCGTTCGCGCAAACGCAGCCGTTCCTTTTCGCGCTCCCGTTCCTTCTCGCGCAGCGCCAGCTCGCGTTCCTTCTCGCGGACGCGCTCGCGCGCATCCAACGCCGACATTTTCTCCTTCTTCGAGGACGAGGAGGATGAAGCCGAACCGAGCAGTTTCGCCTTCATGGCGTACTTCGCCGACAGGACCTTCCCGCCGGACGCGGGTGAGAGCTCGCGCACGAGCTTCCGGGAGACGTGATGGGTGCTTCCAGTGCTGCCACCGCCACCGACCCCACCGGGACTGCCCGGTTGGAGCTTCTTCACGCGGATCGTCTTGGTGAGCAGTGTTCCACCAACGACGACGCCACTCGCGCTTTTGCTGGCCTTCGCGAGCATGCGCTTGCTGCGCTCCACCTGCTCGTGTGCGGCCGCCAGCTTTTTGGCGTGCTTCTTCGAGAGTTTGCTGGCCACGCTGGATGAAACCGGACCCACGCCGCTGCCCGCTACCGCACCCGTTTCCGAGCTGGAGCTGGAATCACCCCGCCGGACACGGACCGCCATCGTGTGGCGCTTCTTGGGCCGCCGGCGAGCAGAATCGTGCGACGACGAGCTGGACGAGCTGGACGATTCCGACTCGGACGTGTCCGTTCCGGTGCTGCTCGTGCTCTCGGACGTGCTCGAGGAGGTGTGGTGCTGCTGCGCCAGCTGCCCATGCCCGTGCCCGTGACCGTGCCCGTGTTGCTGGTGTTGCTGCTGCAACGAGTGCTGGTGGTGTTGCTGATGCTGCGGCTGCTGCTGCTGCTGAGCCAGCTGCTGCGATCGATGCGAACCACCCACGAGCTTCTTCAGCTTCTTGCTACTCAGCTCACCCCGCCCGTCCTTCTTCTTCCCGGAGCTGGCGTCCATCTCTAGCTTCAGCTCGTGCTGGAGTTCCTTTCGCTTGCGCTCTAGGATGGCTTGATCAGCATTCTCCAGGGACGACTGGTCCCACCCGATCGTGCCGGTTCCCCCGCTTCGCTCCGGTTCCGCGTCACTGCTAAGACTGTGCACCCGGCTGCTGGTCCGAGACCGCTGCCGCTGCCGCTGCCCCTCACGGTGCGGGTGTTGCTCCTGATCCGGTTGCTCGTGCCGGTACTTCCCGTACGGATGCGGATGGTGATGGTGATGGGTGGCGCTCTGGTGGTAGTACAGCTTCACCTGCTGATGAAACGCCCCGTCCCCGACGCCGCTCCCACCGTCCGTGTGTCCGTACCGGCCACCGGATTCCTTGTCTTTCCCCGTCGTCTCCTCGGTTACGTGTCCGGTTCCACTGACCACCCCGCTTCCCGGCTCGATGGTTGCCTGATGCCCACCACCGGCACTACTACTGACCGTCGAACTGCTCTGTTTGTTCGCTTTCAAGTGTTTCGCGGCTAGCTGGGCCTGGATTAATCGCGCGTGAGCCGCTACACTCTCTGGAACGGAGCTCGCGTTCGCTGCCGGTTCGTCTGTGGCTGAAACGATTCGTTTGACGATTTCTTCCTTACTTTCCTGCAAAAAGGATGAAACCGTTATCTTACAGGTGCCTCCACGGGGACCTTCGTGAGGTCCTTCGCCGATACTCACACCGCCTTCCTGAGCGTGGTAGTGCTGTTGTTGTTGCTGCTGCTGCTGTTGCTGTTGTTGCTGGGATAACGCACCGATACGGGCGCTTTTCTTCGTTCCGAGCCGCTGAAATACACTAGGTCGATCCTTGATGAGGGTGGACTTTTTGCTCGAGAGTTCTAGTGTTATTTTACGTTTGATCGGTGCAGACATCTTATCCTCGCTCGCCCCAGTGTCGACACATCTTAGGCTGCCGAATGTTGTAGCGCGTTTGATAAGGTGAGGAGGGGGAGGGGTGGGTTGGGGAGTTGTATGATTGTGCACACAACAGGCCTGGGCTGACCGCTCTTCTTTTTCTTGCTTGATTGCAGGTTATTCTGATTGCCGCATCCTAGCTTTCGGGGAGCGTGTGACTAGACGAAACCTAACATACGAAAATATGCGATGACTTTCCAGTGGCCGTGCTTGTTTACCACATTACAGATGATCGTGACATTTCGCTTCCTGGCTGTCTCGAAGCCGCGATTACGCAACGAATGGTTACATTTTCTTCTACTGTTTACATGATAGCAAGCGTCGTAAAGCATGTGTCACAAACGCGGCGTGTTTTTTTTTTTTTGATATTTTAAATTTTCTTTCGTACAGCTTTGAGTGTCGTTTTAGTGGTGATCATTTTCGAAAGAGAAATGCTTGTACGCACACACACGCGCTCGCAGCAACGCCGCACTGCACACGTTGCGACCAAAAAGGTCCCTACAAAACGCGCGCGCACACACACACTAGTGCACGTCTCAGCGGGCAGGTAACGAGCAGCGTTGGCTTCCACAACAATTTTGATGACTGAAAAAATTAAACTTAACCTGTGCAACAACTACTTACCAATGCTGCAAGACACCAAGAAACAGTTTAGCACGATTTGGTGCTATTCCGGTGAGCCGGCCAGTGCCAAGGTAGATTTATACAACGCCTTTGCTACAGCACCGATTAACGGGATCGTCGAACAGCCAGAAATCGCAAACGAATTTCAACCAAGCACTTCGAAGCAGGCGCAGCGATCCATAGTAAAAAAAACTAACCGAAATTGTTTATGCTTTTATTTTTAGCACGAAACTCGGCTAAATTTGCTTTTTTGCTTCTGGAATGCTGGCAGCACCGTGGCTTGGTTGATGAGTCGATGGAAGAAAAACTCCTAGTTAAAGCAATGACAGTTACATGCCTTTTCGAATCGTGACGTTTGGTGCTCCGGGGTAGGAATCTGTATGAATTTATACAAATCTTTTTGTCCGAAATCTATACGATCCGAGCTGCGTTACTAACATCTTAACATGAGTTCAGAGCGTTATTGACTCAAGCGCTCTTGACGAGGCACTCATGGTGTTAATGACGATATTAACAGCTTAACAACCGATATTTGCACGAAAATTAGAATTTATTCAGTTTCCTAAAAACTAAAAAAACTAAAGGAGGGCTAAAAACGTCTGCGATACTAGATAAATGTTGCCTGCAATTAGCAAAAATATTATCGATATGATGGATTTATTTACCAAGTGGTTATCTTTAAAATCGGAAATTACATTGAAATTGAAATTTCAGTATATCTGGCAGCACATGAAACTTTTCAAAGCATGAACATATTACAATAACGCATGTGATCCAAGTATCCATTGGAATAAGGTGAGAACAAACATTCTCAAGAGACTCACGAAAACTATTTTGTTCTTTGGAGAAAATCATAACATCGGAAGCTAAACTAATAAAACATATGGTGGTACTACACACATGATTGTAGCTTTTTATAGTTTTGTATTGAGAAATCGCTCAATCAGGCGGAATCTATGTAGAAATTTGTATTGGAAACGCTAATATCATCCACAATTGGGTGTAGCACAAATGGAAAGCATTAACATATATTTTATGTCATACGAGATCGTAAAGCAGAATAGGAAAACTAATAACTATAGACTGGCTGATTATTTCAAAATTAAATCATAAGTTTATTCTCCGCATATGATTAAATGCAGTATTGCACGTCTAAGGCACTAAAATTTTTTCTCGACAGCGTTGAGATGTCAATGTTTTGAGGCATTGTATGGAACCATTTATCCTTGTTGATTACATCGTCATTCGTTGGTGATAAATTATATTGTAAATTGAAGTACATTGGAAATACAAATCAAGGTTGAAAATTTTCAAGCACCTGAGAATTGTTAACAGCATCTTTTTGCAAATCATTATCAGTTTGCTCTTCTAGCCCCTCTCTGGCACGTTTCAACGCACGCATTATCGGAACTAGTTCGTCTACCAAATCACTGAAGTTGGGTATATAGCCGTTATCATTGGAGTATTTGCGTAACAATGCCTCAAACACATCCTGTGGTGGAAGAATTTGCAGGCGTGCTAATTGAATGTAAAGTTCAGAAACTGGTAAACCTCGATTAGCACGGCGAACATGCCGAACGGTACTTCTGTAGATGCGGCAAAACTGCTTGCAGGTCACACGCTGTTCAGTACCTGGGATCTCCGGTGGCAGGTACTTATCGATGACTTTCTGTACGACGCGAGTTCCACAATGCCTCAGACACCAGCCGAGGTGATACCGGTTAATGGTTCCAACACAACCATCGTCGAAAAGTTTAAACCCTTCTAGAGCACAATTTTCATCGTATTCGGTCGCCTGTTGCATATTCGTTTCGGAGTTTTTCGATTGCGTGTAGTAGTTCAGCAGATTTGCCGCTTGCTGGCGTTCGAGAATGAAAGATGAGAGCAAAATCAAGCACTGTCAAATTCACTCGAGGTTGACAATTCATCCCAAGCAGATGTGTTTATCTGTTTGAAGTGACGGTTAGGTAGCTAATTGCATTAATAATAGTTAATTAGTAATTGGATATGCCTTTTGCAAATTGGCATACATTTAAAAAAAGAAGAAATACCGACTGTTTAGTATGCAATTCGTCTTGGATAGCTCAACAGAGGACGTCACTGCAATTTCGCGCTTTGACTAACAGAAGCAACGTATTACTGAGCCAATGATTTCGATCAAACTGAATCCAAAGCATCGGCTCTTCTTGCTTATGCAGACTCATGAAACGCATCCGGTTTTGCAGAAAAACAAAACAATAACGAGTTGTCTTCAACATATATGCGATAGGTAAGGCACCTTTTTCAACATGTGGCTAACAGACTTTTGGTCAAACGATACGCATGCGCATAATCAAGTTTGCCACGACTTAAGGCGGTATTCTGGCTCAGCAGTTTTACATACTTTTAGTTGAGCAAATTAAGAATATGTCTTGATTTTATTTATTTTCTCAACTATTTTACAAATAATAGATATTTTAGTGGCTCAGCATTTTCATCCTCAACAGACAACAAAATAAAAATTTCACATATATATCAAAAATTAAAGGTAAAAATGGGTAAAAAAGTATTTAAGCCCTCGTCCGACAGCATGGGTTGGTGTCTGAGGAAATTAGCATCGACAGCACTTAGATTGACAGCATTTAGCCGATATTTTTTTGTTTTCAACTAGATCAAACATGCTATAGATCATTTATTCAAATACACATTATTCAATTTGACCGTTGAAAGTAAAAATAAACTGTGAGGAGGGAGGGGGGTTGTTGCGTGTGTGGAATTGTTGGGTGGGAGGGGGTTTATATTTTGCATAAACCTCCCTCCCCAACCACCAATCAGGTTGTTCGTTAAGGGGGGGGGAGCGTTTGAGTGGGTGAGGGGGTTGTTGGGTGGGTGGAAGGGTTGATATTTTGTATAAGTCCCCCACCCCACCAGCTCCACACATTCAACAACACCCTTCCTCTTCTTACAATTAATTTTTACTTTCAACGGTCAAATTGAATAATGTGTATTTGAATAAATGATCTATAGCATGTTTGATCTAGTTGAAAACAAAAAATATCGGCTAAATGCTGTCAATCTAAGTGCTGTCAATGCTAATTTCCTTAGACACCAACCCATACTGTCGGACGAGGGCTTAAATACATTTTTACCATTTTTTTTATCAACTAAAGCTGGTTATTAACGTTATTTTATTGTCTAAAGTATTTTCCAACACCAATGTTTTTGTTTATAAATTTATCAGATTAAAAAATATGTTGGCCATATTATTTTGTGAACAAAATTTTGTACATTTTTCCAATGATGTATCTTTCCGAGTTTGTATATTTGCAAAACAACGGCTGAAATAGAATACCCCCTTAGAAAACTGCAACTGCATCGTGAAAGAGAACCTTTCGATTCTAATCTTACGGTGTAAAGAGGACGCACCGAGTGTAAGCCCTTTAATCTTAGGATGAGAAACAATACACCAAGTGAGAAGAAGCGTAAACATATTTTTGCATATGCATACGCATATGGCACAGTAAACCGCTACACGGAGCAGAATTGCACATTTGTTTTCTTTTGTTTGATGTACAACCAACGTAATGTATCGGCTATTTCTACATTATTTTTTAATAAATAAGACACACTTGAAAACTGTTTTATTAAAATAAACGATCATTTGAATGATATTTACGAAGAAACGTGAAATTATGCACAAGTCCTCTTTTTTACCAATTATTATCATCATACTAGGCTTCGAAAATAAATGATTGTATTATTCATCTTCATGAAGAAGGTTGTAATAAATGGATATTTATTTCAAATCTTAATATTTCAGATATTGCTTTAATATCTCAGTTGGTCAGAAGATTTTTCGTAGCGAATGTGCAAATCAGTCAGAGACTCACTGTCTCTATGCTTTGATCTTAGCTATTAGGAGAAGAAGTGCATTGAGGTATACAGATACACAGACTGCAGGCGCGTTGCACTTGTATAAATATGGCTTGCATGCGCACATGTGTATATTTTGACCACTTGTTTTGTTTTATTTGATGTACATAAAAGTGGAGCAAAGCCACACCGCTTATTGACTCAATACGACCTGGTTTAAGCAGTATTGTAGTTAAAAGCAGCGAATAGCTATGTATAATTACATCTTCTCTATTTTATGTCACGCTATTGCAACCATTGTCATCATAAGTAATTGAAAAATTAAAACTGTTTTACTTGTGTACTTTTATGTATGCATTACTTTGTCGTTATCCTTCTATAAATAAATTTAATTCTTTTTGTCATAATGCATGCAAATTACCTAATGCAAATGTACCAGCACAAATCCAGACTCAAACAAAATGAAAAAAAAACTCCCAGATGTATAGTTAGTCACAGAGTATTTTATTATAATTTTTGCATTTCAAAAAAACACAAACCCTGGCAATTTATGAACCGCTGCACCGGCGCTGCCCACGGTCAAGGCAAAGCAAGGCGATCCGAATCTTAAATCTGATGCAAATCCTACAGATGGCGAGTTGGATTGATTGAAATCGATACAGTTTACATAGAAAATGGCACCCTATTCTGTCGTTTCGTGTTTTCCGCATCACCCTGAATTCTCTCTCCTTCAATGCTAGTATGCAGTGACTCTCGATATACACGCGTACAATATCGATGCTTACGAAAGAACAGAAGAGAAGGAAACTAATCGCTAAGATGATCACAATATTTAGCACAATTTCAAAATCGCTTGCGGATAAATTACAAAAAAAAAAACATATAATTACGATTATGAATGCCGAAGTGACAAACGAACCTATGTACAAGAAAGCAAGGAAGGTAAGGAGTTGGTGGTGGGGCTAAGGGGAAAGGATCACGCGTGGGCAGTGTGCCTCCTTGCGGTGGTTGAATGTTAGGATAGTTAAAGGTTTCCTGATAGAGCAGACAACAACAAAAAACTGTTTATAGCTAAAGCCCTTAGCCTCATATCCTGACGTTTGGCTTCGTTTGCGCGTTAGTTGGGTTCCAGTTCCAGCTTTCCAATAAAACCGTACTGCTCTGCTCTAGCTCACCTCTCTGTTATGCTACGCGGGAAATTTCCAGTGATACCGGAAACCGGTGCAAAAATAAAAACGTAAGAAACCCGTACGATAAAAGAAGGTCATAACGTTTGCCTCGAGCCTTGCAAAAAGGGTGTCCTTGCGACTCGATCGTCACCAGCATTGTCGCTGGTTTAGATTTGATAAAAATAAACAAAACAAAAAAAATAATCACTCATGCTCCCTTTTGCTTGACTAGCCGTGGTGCCAAATTCTTCCTACATTCATCCCTGATTCTGCCTAACGATAACAAAAAAATAATATAAAAATGATAATACGTACAAAAAAGTGTGCGCTAATTTTCCTCCCTCTCGCAAGTGATTTTCATTATAAATATATTGTCTTTTCTGCACCAGGCCCTTGTTCGCTCTATTGCCCCGTCTCGCTAGATTGACGTTGCCCGGAATGTGGTCTTGCTGATTTTCCATACCGATTTGTTTCTTATTCACTTCTTACAAGAGGTATGCAAAGGGCGGATAATATTAGGAGGATGATTTTTTTGCCTACAAACAAAAATGATAGAGAGAGAGAGAGAGAGAGAGAGAGAGCGATGGAAAATCCCACCACATATGCATATCTCATAGCACCTCTGCTTGTGAATGTTTTGTATGCTCGCAAGGATCGGATCTCATCCCGCGTTTTCGTGACTAGGGGGAAAATGAGAAAGAGAGAGGCAGTTTTAGTATATCCGTACAAATATATGATGCTTCCGGTTCACGAGCTCGACGAAAAATAAAAGTGTTTTTGATCTCTTCGCGGTGAAAGAAAATGAGCGCATATAAAATTGTCCTATACATGTCTCGCAAGCCACGTAATGTGATAGTAAAATTAAAAAAGATCCCACTAGAAACCCCACTCTTACAGCAAGCGCCGGGCTCCCCGGATGGGTGTGTGTGTGTATATATAAAATGCATTTTCCGGCTCTTTTCTCCACCCCCGAAAATGGGGTGGTCATTCATCCAGAACCGGCACTAGTAGAGAGTAACCAAAACTCTCCCCTTTAGTTGGCCTTTTACTAATACGATGTTGGTCTTTGGATTTTCGTGTGGTAGTGATGGATGCTTCTTTTTGATGATTTGTCTTTTTTTTGTGTGTTCTGGCCGACCTCACCCTATCATGTCTTATCCGTGCGCGCTTATCCCGCTGACGGCCAACTAGTGAGCAAAAAAGGATGAGTGTGTTTTAACCTTAGGAATGGCAGTAGGAAAGGTCGGGTAATTTTATCAGTCTCCGTGTAAGTATAGCGTAGGGATGCCTATCATTTGGATACAATTAATTCTAGTGTGGCGAACCGAGTGCGCCTAGGGGAAACGGTTGGTTCCGCTAAAAATGGCGGTCCGATCGGTTTTGTCGCCCTGAATTCTAGGAATAGCTCGCCTTTTCCTTCATAAAGGTGCACCAAAACGCCCAACAGGGACCTCGCTGGTTTACAAAAGTGACCGAAACAAAACGGACTTGTGTAAGACCGCTAGCGACTCGCCTAAAACGAGTTATTTACTATGTTTGCCTGTCAAGCACAAAAAATAAAATGTTAATATCAGGAAAAAATCCCTACGCTTCTGACGTGTGTTTCAAAATACGGAAAAAGAGATAAAAATATAAATGCAATCCATGGAAAGAAAGGACGTTGGGTCACGTGGCTAGAGAGAAGGATACATTCTGCCGCTCACTCTTCCCATTCCTTTTCGTCGACACCCTCCATGCTGTCCTGTTCAAGCTTCTTGTTCACGGGCATACGAGCGCTGACCGCGTTTTTAATCTAAAAGGATACATTCGCGTTAGTCGGGCGAGTCCTGCAATCGGAAGGAAACCATCTTACCTGCTCCTGCACTAGTTCCGGTGGTTTGGAACCGAAAGGTTTCAGGATGTTCGGCTGCTTCGGCGTAATATCGACCTTCTTCGACGGTGTGGTTGTGGCCGGGGCTTGAATCGACGACACTAAAAGAAAAACCCGCAAGAAAAGTGTCACATTAAAAAGTGAAACCCGCGTTGGGCGAGGCAGCACGTACGCTTATCCATGCCGGATGGCTTCAGGCAGACACGTGCCGGTTCGCGATCTTTTCCGGCGAACCACTCGTCGGCGGTACTGTTCGGTTTCCAAACCATCCGAGTCGGCGGGAACAAATCATCCTGAAACAGTTCTGATTTAATGCGCGGTACCGTGAAGCTCAGCGGCTCAACTGTCCCGTTCGTAAGCCGGAGAGCTCGAGCGAACTCAACCGCGGCCACGTCGCAATGATTTTTGCCCAGGAAGCTGAGACCCTGCGTGAGCGATGGGCAGCGATGGTGCGACAGCGGACAAATGAATGGTGCCTCGTCCGTGATCTCAAAGCAGTAGATCGTGCTATCACCCTTGCCGGTGGCGAACAGTGTCGAGCTGTCCTCGTCGTAAAACGGCATCAGAATGGCGGGGGATACGTCCAGCCCGACCATACCCATCGGTGCGCTCAGCTCGGTCAGTTTATACACGTATATCTGCCGCTCGGAGACCCTGTGGAGAATGCCAGAGACGCGGTTAGATCGATCGAGCTGTCAGGTGACGGTGGCCGCGTGCTATACGTACTTGTCGAACCCAGTTACGACCAGGTACTCGCCATCAAGCGCCCACACAATACGGGCACCACGTGTTCCAACGGGCCCAGTACCTTCGGATGTTGGTTGAGGCGAACGGCGCGGTTCGTACACACGCAGCTTGCCGTCCTTTGAAACGGTAGCACCGTAACGGCCACTCGGGCTCCACGAGAAGCAGAAGATCTGATCGGTATGGCCGAGCAAACAGATGCGCTCAGTCATCGTGTCGAGATCCCACAGCTTCATCGCAAGATCGGTGCTTGCCGTCAGCAGGACATTCTGCGCCAGCGGATGGAAGCGAATGATGTAGATCTTCTCCGAGTGCGCGACCAAAACCGCTTCCGGTTCGTTGGTGGACTCGGTCAATCCCCCGGCTGGGATACGCCACAGCTTGACCGATCCATCGTCACACGCAACCGCCAAACGGTACACGTCGAACGGATCCCACTGGAAGTCCATGATGTTCTGGATGTTGACGAGCGTCGGGATGACGCCATCCGGCAGGCGACCCGGATCGTTCAGCTCCAGCACGGCAAGCTTACCGCCCGCACCGGCAATCGGTACCGCAACACGGTCCACATTCGCCTGGAAGCCATCGCACTCGCCCGGGATTTGCCGGCTTAGGTTGCGGATGTTCTCGATCTGGGTGCTCTTGTGCCCGGGTGTGCCCTTGAGATGGCGGAACTTTGAAACCCGCCCGAACACGGTAGAGGTGCGCTTGGACGCGACGGTGTTGCCACCGGCACTTGCCGTGCTGTTGCTTCGCTTCACAATATCTGGGAGGCTCTCCTTCGTGAGGTCGCTCCGGTTACGGATGAATTCCGCGTTCGGTGGTGGCGGCATTAGGTCGGTATCGTCCAGACAGGTGCGCTGCTCACCACGGAGCTTTAGCGAATCCAGTCGACTAAAAGGATAATAGAGAAAAAAAACGAATTACTACCTCCACACGAGATAACTTTAGCCGACCTTTGGGAGTTCTACTCACCGGAAAGGAGTCGGCGAGCTCGCTTTCTCGTCCTGCATACTCTGCGAACGGCTCTCGAACATCCGGCGACGCTCGGCCAAGCTGATCCGTTGCGCACTCAACCGCTCGAACTGGCCCTTTGCATCATCCGTGGCAGCATCAAATTGGTCCACCGATTCCGACGACGCGCATCGCTCAAACATCTACAAAACAAAGAACAAAAGCAACCAGCGTTAATAAACCATCCGGTTAGGGGTTGCGGTCGTTTTCGTAACCTTTTCTTGTTCACCCAGCTGTTGCGTCAGGCAAACGGCACATCCCAGGGAGAGGTGTCCCCGATCGGAAGGTATTTTGTTTGGTTAGTTTTGTGGTTATGTTTCGTTTACGCGAAGAACGGGAGCACAAAATATAAAGTCCATTATTAGTGTTACGTTGGTCGGTGTGGGGTCCGGATTCCGGTTCCGTTAGCCTTACCTTCAGAATTTCGGCACGCGTTATCGAGCGCGTCTCCACGTCGCACTCTTCCATCGGCTCACCCGCGGTTTTGTTCGTGCCACCCACCGGTGTCTTGGCCGGCTCCGGTTCCGGTTCCTGTTCCAGCTGCACCGACGGTCCATTCCCGTTGGTTTCGCCCGGTCCATGCTCACCGTACGGTGGCTCATCCGGACCGTCCGGTATCTGTCCGTCCTTCCCGTCGGTTCCCGGTTCGCTTCCCGGAACAGCCGGCACGCTAAACACCTTATCGAAGGAGAAATCACCCGACGCGTTGGAGCTGCAGAAGGGCTTCGGGCCCAGGCGTGGCTGTGTGTGCGAGCGTTTTTGTTTGTTTTGTCGTTGTGCGCGTGGAAAATGAGGCCGGAAAAAGGCTTACAAATTAGTACCATCATCGCAGAACCGGTGCAGGCACGCGAATAGGAGCGAAAACAAAATCAGGAAGTGATACAGTACACAGGCAGTGTGAAAAGCATAAAATACAGTGCGTGCGTGTGCAAACTAAAACTAAAAACCCATGCAGAGGAAAGAAAGTGCAGGCAGGTGAATAATGCTGGACGCTGATGGCGGTAGGTACGTGCGAGGAGCAGTAGTTGAAACGCAAAAATCAAACGTGAAGGGTTGTAAGCACGGTTTGGCATCTCGTTAACCTTGTATCCGCTGGTAGTCCGCGGTCTAGCAACCGGTCTCGGGGTGGTTACGGGACCATAACCCGCCACGTTGGTGACCGGTGCCGGTTCATCACCCCCCGAGCCGGACAGCTGCTCCGAGACGGAGTTATTACGTGACGTGCGTGGCAGCGGCTTCGGAGGCGTCGTCTCACCAGGACGTCCTTCCGTTTCCGAGTCGAACGAGGAGGACGTCTCACGCTGCTGCTGCTGCTGTTGCTGTGGATGCGGGTGATGGTTGCCATTTCCGTTCCCATTGTCGATGTTCTCCGGCAGGGTGTGTTCACCACCACCGTCCTCCTCTTTGTGGGCTGCCGATAGCTCCTTGAAGCGTTGCTCCAGCTCACACTTTTCCGTGTGCGATTGTTGCTCCATGTGCTTGATCTTGTCCTTGATCGGGACGAACGTTGGCTTCACGATGGCTTCCCGCTCGATCCTGGCCGCGGTGGACGTGTTGTTCGGGAGCGCGTTACGCATCTTGTTCTCGATATTCTTGACCACCTCCGCTAGGGGTCCGCGCAAGACCTGCGAGGGTTTTGGGTAGGCAGTTCGCAATCCACCGGTACGCGTTTACGGTGCAGGTTGGAGGAGTTGTTAGAGGCGAATGGCGAGTGGGGTAATGATGGGTAGTTGATTTTGTACAGTGTTGGGATGCGAGCGAGGGGTTAGAATGACAGACCGGAAAGCGAGAAAAAGGGAAACATATGGGAAGAGTATTTAGTGATTATGAATTCAATGAGCACGTTAAGGAGCGGGATGGTTATCCTTGTGAGCTGTGGATATGTACAGGACGTTACAGTACCCATGAAAGGTCCCCCGAAAAACGGTTACAAGGTCAAACCCTCACAACGGAACTACGTATCACTAAAGTAGGCATGTTTGGAGTAGGAACGGAAGGACATCATGCAGTACAGAAGCAACCTACAATGATGGGTGCGTCACCCAGCTCGCGTTTTGCCGGATCCAGGCTGATCTTCGGTACAGGTGTGTTGGCACCACCCAACCACTGCGTTGCGGACATCTCACTCCGGTAGCCGTTCGTGTCTGGGTAGAGATCCGTGTGAAAGTCCCGGTAGGTCTACGGTAAACGAAAAATCCATGTACTGCAAGGGCAACCGAGCGTACAATCCACCGCGCAGCACACTCACCTTCCGCGGCACCTGGTACATGATGGGAATGACGGAGTTCGACGTCAGCTGCATGATCCGGTTGACTTCACCCTCCATGACCTTGAGCGCACGCTTCGGCACCAAACAGGCACCCTTCGTCTGCTCGCCCGAGTGCCGTATGCCCTCGATCAGGTACGGCTCCTTATCGCTGACCTCGAGGTAGTTGATGGTACTGTCACCCTTACCGGCAAGGAACAGCATGTTGGTGTCGGCATCAAACAGCGGCATCAGGATACCCGTGGAGCAGTCGAGCTCGAGCGTCTTCTCCGGTGTGCCGAAACACCGCAAATCCCGCACGATCACCTGGCGGAGCCGGGCCGCATCAAAGCCAGTCGTTAGGATGCGATTCTGCTCACCCAACCACACCACCCGCGAGTCCTTAATGCTCTGATGGCTCTCGGCGGCAAGCGTTATCGGGGCGCTCGCACGTGGGTCCATCACCCGGACGATCTTATCCTTGCAGCTGGTCGCACACAACCGGCCATCCTGCTTCCAGCTGAGCGATTGTATCACCTCCGGGTGTTCGTTGTTCGCTGCAACAAAAAGCAAAGCAATTAGTACTCGCCACATGGGAAGGGGGACCTTCGCACACGGACAACTTACAGAACGTCTCCTGCTGGCTGGTGAGATCCCACAAGCTAACACACCCGATGGCGGTCGCGTACAGCAAACAATCCGCGGTCGGATGAAAGCCAACCGTTTCCACGCGCCGCTGGCGGGTCGAGAACGTACACTCCGCGCTCGAGATCGACTGCTCGAGGCCCTTCGCCGGGATGTGCCACACCTTTACGAGACAATCCTGCGACCCGGTCGCCAGCAGCCCATCATGGAACGGTGAAAAGTCCAGGTACGTCACCGTGTCGGTGTGGGCGTGCAACAGCGGCATCGTCTTGCTCTTCCGGCCGCAATCATCGATCGGCAGCACGGCCAGGCTCGACCCGGCATGCTCCCAGTTGAACGCAATGAACGCGGCCGACGCGGCGATGTTGTTGCCATACGTTTGGTACGAGCCGACGACAAGATCCCGGATGCAGGCCTCCGGTTTCGGTACGATTGGGGCCGCGTTCTTGTACTTCGACGCCTTGAATCTCCACGCCATGGTGCCGGGTGGCTTGGGCTTCGGCTTTGGGTTGGGGGGAGCTGGTCCCACAAAAACCCGCTTGGGTTTTTGGGGGTGAGGGCGGCTCGCACAGGTAGTCACTCGACCGACGGTGTGCGTGCGATGTTACGGATGGCGGTGACGACGACTCGCAGCAGCAGCAAACGCCAGATGCCGGGCTGGTGTTGGTTCTAGGTGTTGGCTGGTGACGAATTCGACGGTTCCGTGACGCGCTGGAACAGGACGTACTGGCGCATCAGTCACCTCGCTTGAACGAGGACCCCTGCGGGAAAGGGAGAGGGGAAGAGAAGAGAACAAGGACACAGTTTAGACAACTATCTGAGGCCACGACAAGTGACACCAACTCGAAGCACGAACAACTTCCAAAGCGGCGATCCAGGAGACCAGAACGACGACGAAGAAGAAGAAGAAGAAGAAGAAGAAGAAAAACAACAAAGCACCTATTGCAATTGCACTCGCGGGCGTATGTGTGTGTGTCTGTGGATTCGTGCGTTTGCCTCTCATTCGCTTGTTGGTGTGGGTGTGCGTGCGGTTACTAAGGGATGTTCATCCCGGTCGCGGTCTGTTCCCGTTGGTGCGTTTTCTCTCTCTCTCTCTCTAGCGCTTAAACACGGGAGCTTTGTCTCGCGTCACCGATCACCGGTGGGTGTGGGAGTGAGATGCAAGAGCGCCCGTACGCACTCACGGTTCCCTTTTTTTACCCCTCGCCTACAACACTATGGGGACCGGGCAGGCAGTGCAGAAAAGGAACCGGGTAAGCGATGCGATATCAAATCAACCGCGACGCAAGCCGGACATCTTGTTGTGGAGCGAGCGAGAGGGAGAGTGTGAGATAGCGAGCGTGTGGGCACGGAAAAGGGACAGCGATTCGATACGCTCGCACAAAGAAAAAAAAGGGGCCCTTTTAAGTTGTGCGAATAAAGGAAGAAGAACACTCGTACACCGAAGGGAAGAAAACCCACACACAAGCAAGCAATATGGAACCGAAGGAGTGATAAAAATAATGAGACGAAATTGAGAGAAATTAAATGCCGGCAGGGTGAATAGGGGCTCCAGCGGAGGATGCGAGTAGAGGAGGGGGGGGGGAGTATTTTTCGCACGTGTAAAAACAGGACATCCGGTTTGGGTGCGGAAAAACAACCCGAACCGTACGATGTTTGAACAAAATTTTTAATCCACCTCCCTTCGTGGCCCTTGCCCTTTCGCACACAAACACAGGCTCGACGTAAAATGCGACCGTGGGCTTTAATTCACGTTTCCTGTGTATTCCCTTACGCCCAGTGCGTGTGTCTCTTTCTCGCTTTTCTCGCTCTCTCTATCTATCTTTCTCCCGAGGGTTTGATGACGCGCCTTTTTATCAATTTTTTCTACCCAAAATCGCTGATTCCAAAATGCAGCCGGAAAACCACCATTCGACGGGCAAGCCGGCGTTTATTTTATTTTTTTCATCAACCAACCGCGAACCGGCTTGCCAGGAAGCGGAAAAACCGGCAAGCGCATCCACCCCCCGCGGGGGAAACCTGCATCCGGGGGTGTCGAACCCCCTCCCCCCCAGTGCCTGATGAAGACGCCTGGCTGAAGCAGAAAAGCCCCCTTCCGGGAAAAACCGCGGATGGGAATATTCCCCCCCGCAAAAGGTAGACTTTCCGTAAAAGATAGTCCTTTTTTAGGGAGGAGAGAAATAGAAGAGGCGTTTGGGCACGCGGGGGTGCAATTTTCCTCTAGGGCGTTGCTGGAGTCCGCACACCGTACGCACGCACACATACTCACTTGGAATGGACGGTTTTCCACACGCGTTTTTCCGGCCGGAAAGCGCACCGGCCGTTATCACCAAACAGAAGGATGGCCCGAAAATAATCAAATAATAAACGCTATCACACGAGGGCACTCTTCCGGCGTTGGAGGGATTTTTGATTGCTCACGAGGTCCTGAATACGGGCGCCTTGGTTGGTGGTTGGGAAAATGCCCGTCTTTCCACACCGGGATGCGCTGTTCTACCTTCTTGCTAGCTTGATTGCAGATGTGTGTGCAGCTTGCCCGATTGGTGGCCGGGTATTTGAGGGAAAAAGCCTAACAACGCACAGACTGGTACGCTTTTCACCGCTTGCAAGATTTTCCCTCGATAGATCAAGGATCCCGAAACCTTTCTGCTTGTCACTCACCTTCCACCGGGCTCGGGATGTGAAACAAAACTTCCACTTGGATTCACGGATTGCTGTATCGTGTGTGTTTTTTTTGTTTGCCTTCTTTTTCTTCACCTTTTTCACTTCTTTACAAACAAAAACGGCCGGACCTAAAACCGCGGGCCTCCTCAAAAACGCCCAACCTAAATCGCTCCCGTTCCGTCGGGTTTGGCTGCTGCTTAAAGGACGAATCGGCGACGGAAAATACACCGTCCACGGCAACTGGCACTCTACTGGCAAAATACTGGACCTGAAGTTGAGATGTCGCTGACGCCTCCCGACCCCTTCTTGGCCCTGCACACCATCTCTCTCTCTCTCTCTCTCCCATTCGTACTGGAGCGGTCGCGTTGCCTACGCGACGACGCCGAACGGTTCGATGCGCGCGCGTGCGCCCGTCAATGGCTTGGTGTTGGTGCGCGAATGCTCGACCGCCGCCCAAAAAACTATGTACCGGGTGCCGGTACACGCACACTGCCACACCACGGGAACGGGCGCGGTGCGAATGAGATCGCACCAGGACGCGGAGCTTTCGTTTGCTCGCGACACACACTCGCACACACACGTACGCGCAGGTGCGCGTGCGAAAGCGAGTTTGCAGATGCGGAGCAAAAACATCGCCCAGAAGAAAAAAAAATCTCGCCCTTGCGGCCCTTTCTCTGTGGGAATTGTAAACTTGTTCTTTGTTTTTTCTTCTCTTTTAAATCGCTCAATTTAAAGTCCACTCTCTGGAGTGCGAATGTGTGGGGTACGGTGGGAATTGCTTGCTTTCGGATGATGGAAATTGAACTCGTTGTTTGATCGGGCGTGATTGGGGTTTATAATTTATTGAAATAAACACAGTCAAACGACGAACTTCTTATCTTCAGCTTGATCTCCTCAGCAATTCCCTTTGTGAAGCCCTTGGCGATCTATCGCTGGCTTGGTGTCCTAAATGCTTTTCTTGGCCTCATCATCCGGTCCGGTGGAGACAGTTTTTCCGGGTTCAGCGCGCGGTTCGACGCTGCTTGGTGGATCAGCTGCGGGTGCTGATTTCTTGCCTGCGAACCGGCACACGCCATCGGAACAGTCGAAGAAACTTTTGGGATCGGGTTTTATCACGTTTCCATCCTTGTCCTTCTTTTCCCACGGGTTCCAGTACCGGAGCAGGATCGGCTGGACGAATTTATGCCACAGGTACAGCAGGACAGGCACGATGAAACACGGCACGCAAACCATTTCCACTTCACTGGTAGCGCGGTAGTTCTGTTAAGGTTATTTTTTTTTCGTCAAAAAGCGTCAAGAAACTTCTGGCTAATCGATGTAACGACAACAGCCGACTTTGAACTTAGTCTTTAGGTTGGATAATCGTTGTTTAGCGCCTCGTTATGCTGTGTAATTCTTTGCTATCGATCACCTCTGAGAAGTGTCTACGTGCACTAAAATCTGTAAAAACTCCACGGCTCGTCACGAGGCAGGTGTTTTGTGAAGGACTTTTATCTTTTTCTTTACGATCAGTTTCGCGGAAGCAACTTTGCTTGACCTTCGTAACCAACTTCCGAGTATTTTAGTTCCCGTTGTTTTTGCATATACTTATACCTATAGACGAAACAAATTTTTACATATATTTCTCTTAAACAGATGAAATTTAAGCAGTTTGGGGCTTTTAAAAATCGTAGTTTTGTTAAGAATTGTGTAAACAAACACGGATTTGTTTTGGTTTTATGTTGTCTTGACGTTTTGGCTAATGATAGATCCAAATATCAATCGTTGCGTTTATACTGTCCGGTGATGGTGTTTCTATTTCAAATGAACATTCCGTATGTCTTTGCCAACAAAGGGGATCCTGGTTGATTGTCCTTATCAAACATTTACATTTGATACAACGAATATTGTAATGCGTTGTAACATAAAAAGTTTCAATTCTTCTAACAATAATAAATTTCAGGTATGTTGCGAGTGATGCTTCTATCGAACAATTCTTATGGTAGAATGAACTTGGGATTAGTCCTCTTTTAAGAGTCCCTCAGCAAAACCAGGGAAAAGTCGTTAATCTAAGATATTGTTCATTGAAAAGCATAAACTTTACAATCTCTTGCATAAATGACATCAACACGCGTAATAGCTGCTTTATTACATTTTATTTCTAATTCTTTTCATATGTATCACATCAAGTTTATTCATTTTTATCTGTCCATGCTAAATATGTAGGTGCGGGTTAGCATTATTTTTGGTGAGCGATAGCATTATTCCAGGTTGCCTTATATTACGTTATCATGGTTTCTGTTATTCTTCATCTGTTAGCTATCCTTTTTGCCTGCCGGCTACCATCACCAAGCCCGTTGTCCGCAAAACTCCTAAAGTGTTGCCCCACCGAGAGCGAATGTTTTGTTCAATCGCATTCATTGTATAAGTATAGCTGCTGGTATCATGCTTCTAGAAGATGTGTATATACATATGTACGATAATAAATATATATATATAAACGCGTTGGAACGCGTGATACATATTTATCAGCACATATGCGTATGCGTAAATAAATTGCATGCTTGTACATGCATATTTTTGTATATTTACTATGTAAAATTGCATTAAATCTCACTGATTTTTTCTTTATCATAGTTCTGTTGCGTAAATTTTCTCAATCTCCTCTCTCTCTCTCGCGCGCGCTCTCGCTATTTTCTCTGCCATTTCCGGTAGCCTTCGTAGTTCGATCGAATAGTGTCGGCCTCCACCGGGCTTGGTTTTTCCACCCTTCCAACGGCTATTTTGTTGAGAAAATATTTGCGATATACAATACAACACACTTACACATTTAGGAGAAACACCAATGCTAAGATAAAAAGTTCTACTTTTACGGTAGAGCACATTGCGTCGGTTGCATGGTTAATATACGGCTTTTCTTTGCTTCATGTTTAAATGGTTTCACGCCACGCAGTCGTGACGATCGTTACATCTAAGCTACACCCCCCCCCCCCCCCCCCCCCCGTTCCTGTAGACGAATTTTCCCGATTTTCACGGGGGAGGTGAGAAGTAGAAGAAGAAGAAGAAAAAAGAACATGGCGATCGCACGCAGTCCGTTAGTCAGTCGATCAGAGGCACGAGCTGGTGACCGATGTCGTGTTGGAACTCCGATTTTAGTTGCCGGGAGAGGTCGACAGTTTCCTAAGGAAGTAGTCAAGGGATCGCTCCTCCTCCTGCCACCCGGTTGCTCGAGCTCTCTAGTCCATTTGATATGTGCTTTTTTCCTACCATTCTATCGACACGCCTCGAAAGGAACGCCGCCGTGCCCCCTTCGGCTTTTTGGTCCAAACAGCGCGCGAACGAGAGGGTGGCCACGTGGCGAAAGGAGCCACGCTGCCGGCTTGTTACATCGAACTCCTTTCCCATTAATCCTCCCTTCTTTCTCCTCTCCATGACCATTCGTTTTTTTTGGGAGTGAGATCACGATTGGGTGAGAATATAGGGATGCTCTAAAAATTCTTATACATAGATCAGTGCGATTGAATTTCACTATTTACCATACGCGCCCTAGCTGATAGTAATACTTTGTGCGATGAGAATGTGTTCTGTTTTTGAACTCATAATGTCTACCGTATCGCATCACGTTCGTTTCATTGATCTTGCCATAATGTTAGTACATATGCAATTGCGCGTTGCTATATTTATACACTTGTTGCACCACTTGTTGCAAAGATCTTGCAGATCGCTGCACGGATGTTGATCCAGAATAACACCGGACCTGTTGGGTAAGCGTGCGACTGAAGTGATTGGATTGCAACCAGCTGTTCCAGCCCTTTTAAGCATGTTCGAGATGCAAGCAAAGCGCGAAACTTAACTCAATGGTAAGCTGGCCGTTCTGTGACGAGCGCTAGGTGGACGATTATCGTGATAAAATGTTACATTGATGCCGTTATTGGCACGATTTACGATTACACCGCCGCATAATGCATGGGTTGATGCAAACAAAATAATAAAGTACAAATTCTCACGTCGCAACACATGCATTACTGCGTATTTCTACACCCCAGTTTGGTTTTCTTTACGAAACGCATTCGAATGGAAGCTTCGAAAAAACGTACCCCTCCCGCGTCTCTTTATCAATCCGGGCCCAGCCCAGGATGGCCACGAAGGGTTGGTTTGCCTTTGTAAATGCACATACTAGCTTAATTCGTTGTATTCACTAACAGTGGGTCCGGAAACCGAGGAGCTATCGTGACGCACTATTTGTAGGAAGGAAGGCGAACATTTGGGGCGGGCACGCACGTTTTAAATCGAGATGGTCCCAGGAGTGGCGTTATACTAAATTAAAACGTGAAAACAAAAATAATGCTACTGAAACGTTAAAATATAATGAAGGTTTATATTTTTCAATAGAAAATAAATTTATCAGGATAACTGTCTCTTATCTTTGACGCTTTTTTCCAGTAGTTCCGTGTACTTCATCTTTTTTTGGTAGTACTAAGCAATTCATTATCTTCGGTCAAAGTTGGGAAGGAGCTAGGATGATGGTCGCACGCGTGCGATTGGTTTCGTTTAAATACAACAAAACAATACTTTCGAAAGTACACCTCCAGTAGTACGTATAATACAATTATGATCACGTGCAGGTTTCTAACTTAAAATAACTTACGGCTTCCCTGGTGCACCCTAACCTCGTTTTAACCCTCTCTCCCCTTCAATTCACCACTCCCGTAGCCAAGCAGAGATGTCGCAGAACAAAAGAAAGAAAAATAGTCAACAGCAATACGACACAAAGGGTCAATTATGTGGATAGTTTCGTGTACACGATACACGCAATGTTTGGCGTAAAGATACGGTGGCACATTCTCCCACTCTTGGCCCTTATCGCTGCTGCTTGCTCCACATCGTCCACGACTACTCAACGTGCACGTAAATGCAGGAATTTATACTCGACACCAACGTGTCGTGGTTCAGTTTGCTTGGAAATCCATTTGTCCATTCATCGGACGAGGAACCGGTATTACCCGTTCCCTATCCTCCAGCTCGCCATTTTGTGCACCCTACGGATCGAGGATTCTTCCTTCGTCCTTTCCGTGGTCTCCCGGTGAAGGTGGTTCGCATTACATTAAGAAGCCCGGCTCCTATTGAGGATGCAACTGCTGGTGCTGTTCCTGATGGTGGATTTGCCGCCCACAGTCAGTCTCACCTTCACCGGGTTTCGTTCTTGGGGTGCCCTCCTGCCGGTCATCACTGGACCCGCGCAAACAGTTCAGCCTGTACTAATTGACGTTCGTCTTGCGGGTGCCGCGTGGTTTGATCGTTTCCGAGATCTGCCACATCACGTCCTCGTCTAGATGGTTTTCGAAGTTCTCGAAGAAGCCGATAATGCGCTCGTTCTTCTTGAACGGGTACGATCTGTAAGAAGCATCGCAGGGCGTTAGTAGGTGCTAGGATTGCTGAACGGCGTAGAGCTTCAAACGGACCCTTTCTTGAATCGCTTCATGTTTACCACGATGTGGTATTGCTGCCAGCGTTTCGAGAAGTTAGTGGCACCATCCGGCAGCTGATCGGGGTTGCCGATATGCACGAAGGTGAGATCCTGCAGGACGAGCCCACTGGAATGGGTGCGAAAGAAAGCGAAGTATGCGTTAAAATGTTGCTTTTCAAGTATAAATAGGAAATTCAAACCTACATGTAAGGAATGCAAGGCGGATTCGTTTCAGCCAGCGCTTGCCGGTAGGCTCGGAAGCTGGAACTCGAGTCAATTAGTGCGCAATACTCCTTCAGCCCTTCAGTAATAGTCTTGTGCCACTCCAGCCTGCAACAAAGGAATTTTCATTAACGTCCAGAGATCCAACAGAGAAGGAAAATCGTACGAACCTTCGAATTGGAGCAGAGTCCAATGCCGACAGCAGGGCCAAGTACGAGTTATAGTTGTTGATTTTGCGCAGGTGCTTCATGATCTTGATGAACTTGATCACGTGCTTCTCCCTATCTTTGGCATCGTCCTGCTTAAGTATCTGTGTCCGAGCCCTGTAAAAGAAACCGCGAACATTAGCGCATTGTTAAACACCACAGACCATCCGAACGTACCAGTACGACATCTTGTTGAAGTGCTCGGTGAACCGAGTCAGGTTCGGTGAGCGCTCTTCACACTGCTCCTGTGCCCATATCAGCACCTCCGGTATCTCGATCTTTTGGAACAGCTCCGCATCGAGCAGGGTCATTTGTTCTGCGATGTCGGCCGATTTGAGGTCGAGCAGCGTCGGTTGGTTGGTGACGACGTCCCGCATCGAGGGCGTTTGGATGGCGAGCGACGCTTTCTGCTTGAAAACGAGCGCTTTTTCGATGAGCTTCACGCGCAGCAGCTTTGCCATGGTTAGGTGACCATCGCTTACAAGTTGATAATCGAAGTTCATCAATATCACCAGTAGGCGCTCGCTTAAGTCCGGGGTACTGTAAAAAGAGACGTTCCTTGAGTGGAAGAAGATACGACAACGCAACTGAACATCGTGTACATACGTGAGATCGTTCACGACCCGCACCAGTAGCGAAAACGATTCTTTGGCGGCTTTCTGTTTGGCATCATTCATCTGACAGTGATAGACGGTGTAGCGATGGGATAGCTTTTGGATCAGTTCCAGTGGTGAGATGAACGTCCGGAACGTCGTGATGAATGCCTCGCCGTAAGCTGCAGGAAGTGCGTGCAAGAAAATTATATCATTACTGATTGACCTTTGTTATGGGTTGTATATAATGCAGAAATACAAGTAATTTTTATTGCTCTTAATGAGAAAAAAGTTTTTTTATGTAAAATGCTATGATGCTGAACTAGATTAAATTCTAAACATGCATTAGAATAATATATCTTTAATTCATGAAAAGTTTCGCTCTGGTTACGATATTTAGACACACAATGTGACTTGATAAATTATTACAGTTAGAACCATAGATAAATTATAGTCGTTTGGTCTATTTACAATAGATACTGTAATAAAGATCAGTCATCGTATGCGAATCGTACTCTAATCTTTTTGTAGCTATGATTATTTTTTAATTTTAAAACACGCAAATCAAACTCATTAGGCATGAAAAATTATCTACCGTAATTCAGCGTACTGAGCTCTTTTTTCGATTCAACATAATAATTTCGAAATAGTCTGAATAAAGTCAAAATGGTCTCATCTGTTTCTATCGACCAAAACGGCACAATTTTGAAATATTTGATCCTAGATCTTTTTAGTAAGTAGCCCTTAATATTTGGACAGTATTCTCATATACGCGAAAATACGACAGCTATTTAAATTTATAGTGTTTTGCAGTGCAATCTAACATTACGGAATTTATAGAAAATATGCTATGTACAGATTACAGTAATATAAATTAGGTAGCAGGTATATACAAAGACTTTAGGAACTCTATAAATAAATAAAAAACGCAAGGAACACTCTAAAATGTACAAGAAAAGGAGCTTAGGAGGCAAGGCATTCAACATGCGGTAGAAACGACTTTGATACATTGGGGTATTAAAAATCGGTATTGGTTGCAGCTGTAAGATGAAACCGCTTACCATCCTCTAAACAATCGTCTGTCAGTAGTGTTCGGTAAATTTACAGAAATGGGGTGATGTAAGATACACATTAATAATGCAGTTCGATTTCAGGTAAGGCATGACCGAAACCACAGGTGGCAGAGGTGCAGAAATATTGCAAATAAGATTAGTTAGTCAAATAACATGTATTTTTTTTTAATTTTTTGGATGGTGGTAAAAACAGGAACAAAACGGGGATTATAACTTTTTTGTAATACAATGTTTATAGTGTGGAAAACCGAGAAAATCGTGAAACCGTTGAAAGACAGAGACAAATTACGGGCACATTTAACGATCGTAGTGAAACGAGTGCAATCGAAACCGCGCGGTGAAGGATAACAAGAGGCTCACGGCTCACGGCGGATTTACATAGCTCCTCGACCGGAACAAAACTCCACACTTTGTGAGAGGGAGAACGAGACAGAAAACGGGCGGTTCCCTATGCTTACCGTCGGAGTTCTTCTGCACCCTGGTGGCGTGGATAATGAGCGCGTCCGGATGTCCGCCCTTGACGTCGGGTCCATCTTCATTTTCCTTTTTAAACACCAGATGGCTACTCACGTCCAGCTCTTCCATCAGGTTTAGCGACTGTTGCTGCTGCTGCTCAACTACGGTCATACCATTCTGCAACGAAAAAGTATGAAGAATTTAGTACAGGGTGGCTGAACTAGACAATTTCACGAAGAAAGAATTGTCCAATAGACAGAAACGGCTTTGTTAGCCTTATTTAAAAGCATTCTACATGTTACGGAATCCTAGTGTAATGTTAACACTCTTGTTTTTTAAGGAAAAATATATGCCACACTAATATTTAAAAGCACGTATGAACAGTGTTTTTTCTGCAAAGCGGTAAAGCATGTAGTTGTTAAAAATCGCCAAACAAATCAACGTGATGTTAACTGTTTGTAACAGAAGCATTTTCAAACAACGGTAGTATAAATCAACGAGCTTAAAAGCATAATTCAAAGTTCAATGTTGCAAAGAATCGTAAATCAATTTCATCAGAAGGATGTAAACTTCTTTTTGTTAAAATTAAATCAAACCGATAAAAGGTTAAATTATTAAACAAATAATCAAATGCCAATCTATCATAAGCTTATCATGAAGCAGGCATGATTATATAAACTATGGTTATTATCGTTACTTAAATTATTCAAAAAAGAAGCGCTTTTCTAACAGTGCCAGTAAGAAATGACAAATTAAAGATCAAACAAAAAAATTGAAAAGAATTATAGAAAATAAACAAATTAACATAAAGTAGTTTGTTTCAAAAATGAAGTACTTTTCTAACACCCGTAGCGTAAGATACATAATCTTAAAGCAAAGTTGATATCTTAAGGAACGAATGAATGAATTCTCTGCAAAAAGAAGATGCTGAATTAAATAAACATCAAACAAATCAACATCAAGTTGTTTGCTTCAAAAACACTAAGCACTCTTCAAAGATTCGCAGTTTAAATTACGAAATTTAACATCCATAAAAGAAATTTTGAACTGTTCATGCAACAATCTAGCGTTCTAGCAAAAGTTTGTGGTAAGATAGTGTCTCAAATGCACCTTATTATTTCGCCTTAGTATCACCTCAACCTCGCCCCCGTCGTCCTTACTGCCACGTTCCTCGTTGGCGGGCGATTCGTACGCCGCCTCACCGGATGGGCTCGCAGGCGGTTTGCCGCTACTAGTTCTACTGGTACCTCTGTTATGGCTATCGTTTAAATAACTACTAGATTCAACGTTGCTACTGCCGCTACTGTTATTGCTGTGGCTGTGGTTGCTGCCGCCGGGGACTAGAGTGTTGCTGCCAGCGACACCGCCGCCTCCGCTACGGTTAGTGCTAGGTTCGAGATTCGTGTTGGAAGCGGAAGTCGAGAGATTAGCGGCCCCCGGCTCGAGCGGGCCCCGTGTTGTCGCGTCGCACAAGAGGAGATAGTCCTCGTCGTGGTTCGGGTGTTTGCCGGCAGTTCCAGTTTTACCACATGTGGCCGTAATCGCACCATCACCACCGGAAGCGACAGTAGCGGAGGAAAAAGCGATCGTAGCGGTACCATCGGACACGTCCGAGTCTGGCGTGTGGCCACCCAGCGATACCTTAGGGGATCTTGTTTCGGCCGGTTGATTGCAGCCCGGTTTACCACCGGCCGAGTGTGCCGATACCAGCGACGTGGTTGATGGTGACGGTGACGTATTGATTGCTGTTGGAGACTGTTGCGGTTGCTGCTGCTGCTGTTGGTAGAGATGCTGGTGATGGTGGTGCTGATGATCCTGGAAAATCTTTGGGCTGGCGGGTGGCGTTGACGCGATGCTGGGCGTTTTGCTATTGATGCGCTGGCGCTTCGGTGGCAGAGCCGGCGGTTTTACGTTGACATTTGGCGAACCCGGTGGGGACACTGTCCCGGGGGCGACGATCCGTGACGGTGACAGGCTGAAAGAAGCCGCAAAAGATTGATCAGATCACGTGCTATCGGTAAAAGAAGGCGTCAGAGTATCGTACCTCATCGTCTGACTGTGCGAGATGCTGTGATTGCTCGTACTGCCACCGCTCGAGATCTGCTCCGAGTGTGCCAGGTTGTACGTATGCACCGAGTGGCGCATAAACTCCGACTGGTTCTGGGTGGCGCTCCCGAAGATCTCCATGTAGGCCATGACTGCAAGATTGGGAAGGAAAAATCGACACGTGAGTAAAGCAAACACCTCATCAGACGAAGGCGTTCAAAGGCGTCACTACGGTCGCTTCTAACGATTAGTGAAATGAAATGGAAAAGCACAAATCAAGCAATTAATCAAGATGAACTGAACAAAAACTAACAACGAAAAAAAAAACTGCCTACTGCGCAGCCAAACAAAAGGGCGACGGAAAGGATGCAAAATATGGCACTGGAACGCAAGATTCGTGAAGGAAGATAACCGGCACGGAAGGACTGTAACCGCTGGTGTGGATGTTTGTGGTCGCCGAGATCCTCCATCTTGTTTGATCTGTAGTAGAATGTAACCGGTTGATGGAGGAATAGCTTATGTTTCGGTTGTTGGAGGTGTATGTGGCACCTGCTGCAATCACTGCTTGTAAGGGTATTTTTATGATATTGTTGATGTTGTTGTTGGTATGCTACACGAGGAATTGTGAAGCAGTACTATAAGCACTATATAGTGGTGTTGATTTAGACAGAGTGATAGAGAGAAAGAGAGTTAAGGAATAGGTCCTGATTTTGGCGCTTCTGAAGCACGTGATGGCGAACAACTTCAATTTCGTTTCAGTTTTTACATGTGGTTTACTTGTGCTATAAGCTACGTGTTGTGAGCAGGTATGTGTGTGTGTACGTGTGATAAAGAGTGAAAGACAGAAAGATAGCAATAGATCAGGTATCTGCGTGTGGGAGAGATTGTTGGTCTATCCCTGTGATTTGTTAGTCAGAGAATAATAAGAAGCTAGCACAGATAGATCCGGATATGCAATTCCGTTAAGGTAAAAGAAAAACCAAGCAAACGAAAGAGATCTTTTTGGTCGATATTCAACTAACAGTGACAAGGGAGCCGGGGGTTGGGTAATAGAACGGAATAAAAGTGAGACCAACTTACCTGAGTAGGCAACACTTTGAAACACTAAAGTGCGCGCAACGTAACATAAGATTAGATTAGAAGGTGTTTTAAGAGCAAGGTTTTATGTTGGCTTTTTTTTTTCTTTTTTTAGAAAGTAAAGATTGAAATGCTTGATTCGAGTAACATATCACACGCCATACAAGTTGTTTAGAAATTCAATACACACACATACATACGCACACGCACGCACACAAACGTACATGAATGTTCGAGAAACGGTTGCGCTCAACAACGCTTGCTAGAGAAAAACTACATCACACTAAGGAAGGTATAAGTATCTTCTGGAGTTTTGAAACTTCACAATACGACGTGGTTTCTAAAGTGTACCGCTGGGTTAGAATATTGGCGCAATTTACGCATTAAGATAAAGTTATATTGTAGATCCCAAGAAGCAAGAAGCCTTGGTAATGTGGGAACCAAACAGCACAAACTGTTCCCACGAGTAGACACCGCTACTCTAGCATAGGCCATGTTTGCTCGCATCTAGTTTGAAAGGTTTTAGTTTTGAGCACATTTTTGTCTGGCTAATTAGCTGCATTGGTTTTGTTGTTAGCTGCCACCAGCTCGTGGTCATCTCGTACTTCTTAAATTCATAAATTTCCCAAATCTCGATTTAAGAGGTATCTTTGCAGGACCTCGCTTTGCACGTTGGGGCAGACCATGCCGTAACCACCTTCAGCCGAATACTTACTATGTTTCTTCTTGATGGGCAGCGGTGGTGGCTCTTCCTGGAAGCGACTCATATGCCGAGGCTCGATCAGGCTGATATGCTTGCTCGGTAAGTTGTGGAACATCTGCTGCCGGCCGTACAGATACGAGGGCGAACTCTGCATCGGGAAGTGACCGAACGAATCCTGTGAGCTGCATAGCAAAGAGTTAGGGTTAGTGGAGTGATAAACGTGTCAGAGCTTTGCAGGAGAGTGCTCACCTTCGCTCCAGGTCCAACTCATCGACATTGTCGTACTGCGATGGGTGACGTTCTCGCTTGATGCTGTGTGAGCGCGTCTTGATGGGTAAAGCTGGTGGACGATCGGAAGCCGCCGGAAGACCGGTTGGCCGCGGGAATACATCATCGTTCCCCAGTTCGTCGATACTGGCACCGTGTACGAGCAGTTTCGATAGACTGCCACTGCTAGACGCGGCCACAGTCGATGTCAACGAGGTCGTAGTGGTGCAGATGAACTGCTGCTCTGTGCCCTTCGAGGGTGCGACAACACCCGCTTCATCGCTCGCTTGCGTGATGATTGTATCGATTTTCTTATGGAAATGCTGCTGCTGCTGCTGTTGCTGCTGCTGGTGATGCAGGACTAGCGCGTGATGGTGTTGTTGCACAGACGCCTTTCCAGTGTTCACAACCAACGCCGTCAACCCATCCACGATCGATTCGGATTTGTGCACGTACGAGGACGACGACGAGGACGAACTGGCGCTTTTCTGGTGATGATGGGTCGTGGTGGTGACAGTCGCTCCCGCACTTTGGTACTGTACAAACTGCTGCTGCTGCTGCAGCTGATCCCGGTTGACTCGCAGCGAGTACATCGACTCAAACCCGGACTCGTTCGAGTTGCGATTCAGGCTGCTGTTGCTGGTCTGCGGCAGCCCGATCAGCTCCACCGGGGTATCCTCCCAGGGTTGCGTGAGGGCAGCTGTTCCGAGCACCACCAACCCACCAAGACTGGCCGCGGGTGCACTGGCGTGCGATGAACAGCTCGTGAGGGCGCGTAGTTCTTCCTCCTCGCGCGAATGATTCAGAGCCGAGTCCAACGAACCGGCACTGGCACTGAGTAGACTAGAGTTGTCCTCCGGCGACCGGGAACGCAGTGACATCCGGTCAAGCCCGATCGGGCCACCACCGACACCGACACCTCCTCCCGGTCCCCCACCACCCAGATGGAACAGGGCGGAATCCGTCGAGTTGCAATCAGACGTCGTGTCGTGGAACGAATGGTTCTTTGCGTGCTGGCCTTTGCGCTTGGGTGGCAACGGTGGCGGTGGTTCCTGGGAGCGATCCGGTAGTGGGGGTTTCGGTGGCGGTGGTGGACTCGAATCACGCAGGATGCTCTCAGTGCTGTGGGACGCGCGAGCCGTCATCAGGGACGTCTGCTCCAGGATGTCACGTTCCCGGGGCGTCAACGTAATATCCGGTAAGGACGTACGCTGGCTAACCACGTCCACCGTTGGCCGCTGTAGCGTGTTGCCGCTTGTGCCGGACGAAGCCACGGAACCGGCTCCACCCGATCCCGATCCCCCCGAGCCCGCACCACCACCACTAGCACCGTGTAGCAGCTTTCGGTCGGAGATTTTCTCGTTAGCGAGATTAACGAGATTGTTGATCGCGTTCTCGACTAGCTCGACCACCTCCTTCACGTTTTCTTTACTCAGCGACGGGCAATCCTCGCCGTCCTTCGTGAGAAGGACCTCATCGCACAGCTTCAGCAGGTTACCGAGCGACACGTGCACGTGGTTGGTTGCGTTGATGAACGCTGTACTGTGCTCGTTCAGGGTGTACGACTGCAGGGCTGTGGAACAAAACAGATGTTACAATCCTGTGTGCAAGGACACGTCCCGTCCGTCACTTACCTGTGTGCACGTTAGCGATGGACTCCAGCACGACCGTCCCATTGCCCGGCAGCATCTCGAGCTTGTTCTTCAGAATCACATCCTTGAAGTGTGTCAGCGCGTTCTTCACCTGCCGAACGTGATAGTTGAGATCCTGCACCGGTTTCGCCGGTTCGTCCGTCGTGCTCTTCCGGCTGCCATAATTTCCGGACCCACCTCCGCCGCCTGTGCCGCCCCGCGGGCTGTTCGGTGAGTGGGACCTGTGGAATTTTTTCGAATTTCGATACGCAAGCGAGAACAGCATTATTAGAAAGCGCAAGAAATAATCACAGATCCGTTCCGGGTGTTGAAAAACACCCAGCCAGCCAAGCAACTGCGGCTGCAGGTTGTGCCGTATGTGTTCCGACCACTGATCGGAGTAGCAGCGGCAACACACAGCAGTTAAGAAACATGACACACGGTTTGCGATAAGGTGAGGCATGCACGTTATCGGTGTCTTATCGTAGATAAGGCAAACAACCTACGTCCGATAGCGTGCAGGGGTACCGCGTTTGTCTTGTGCGTCAATAGCTTGGGAATCGCAAGACGCCCTTCGTAACCTTCCTGGGAAAAGGGTCGGACACGATGTCACGAGCGAAAAGTGCAGTTGCACATTGTATCGTGTTCGTTTAATCCGCTGGACGCGGCTGTCGAGCCCTATGGACTGTCCTCTCAGTAGATGGGTGATAAGTAAATGAAAGTGAGTTGTAATCTACGATTCGCCCTTTGATTTGTTCTAAGTAAAACATTCATTGCAATCGTGTAATGATTCCCATCACACCTACATGCCTTACTAATCCTCCTTAGCTTCTACTCCTTTACTTATCCTTCTGTCCCTGCTACTCCTAACCATTTACAGGATTCCTTTCTTAAATCCAACTCAACCCGTGAGACATCTCACCTCGTCATCGTGTTGGTCGGCGTGCGGATCTGTGAGATCTTCTCGAGAAAGTCGTCCTTAAAGGAGCGAGCCCGCCGTGCCAGCTTGTTGCCGCGGATGCTGCCCTTGTGACCGGACGAACCGGGTGTACCGGGCGTAACGGCGGTCCCGCCGCCGGCCTCACCCCCACCACCGGTTGGCGTACCGGAAGTTGCACCCGGTGGTCCCGTACCACCGTTACTGCTAGCCGTAGAGCTGCGGCCACTCGAGACGGGTGTCGAGGACGTGCCGATGTTGCTGCTGCCACTTGCCGCGCCACAGTTCCCGCCACTTTCGTATCCTGAAAGAGGAATAGATAACAAAAAAAATGGTATACGATAAGCGAGTGTTTGAATGCCGGAATCGATCAAGTGCGTCATTTTTCTCTCTCTCTCTTCTCTTTCACATTCCGTTGGATTAATCTTCCGGAACACTCCTCCGGTATCGGTTCCGGTAGTGCGTCTGCTGTGATGTTGAGTCGCTTGCGGATGTGCCAGATAAGACACGCGAGATAAGGTGTTCCGAACCTTGCCCTTGGAGGCGTTGTTTATCTGCTGGCCCATTCCTGCCACCGGTTATCTGAAGCATTTCTTCCTCGATCAAAATGCATTTTGAGAAATTCCAAACATAACAGTTGATAACAAGGAAGGCATGGGTTCAGAAATAGTTGGACTTTCCGGCAACATCCGGCTATGGATATATATATTCTACTAATTTAAAAATAATTTCTTAAGTATCATATATAACAATGGATTTATTACCGGAAATCTTGCGGCGCTATTTCTAACTATTGCGGAATCTTTTCTATTCCGATAGGTAAAAAACAAGCGGATAAAGGTAACTGTGGAGGAAAAATCCTTCCGAAGAAAACTTTGCAACTGCGAGGCACGTTAAAAGGTGTAACTATCGCTCGCAAACATTCCGAATAGGGCATACATATTTTGAGAAAGCTGAAGATTCGTTGAAGACATAGAACCAAAAAAATGAAAAATTCTTTCTACTCAAGCACAAGTTTAACCGACCCTACAAGCATGTCCTGGACGAATAGTAGCTTGTAAAACGTTTCTAAAAGGATTCCACCAACTTCCGCCAATACCCTGCCATTCCGAGGATGTTGCACGATGTCTATGGTGAAGGATGAGCATAGTAGAGGCACATTCAACTCGACATTGGCTCGCAAACATTCGGTGACGGTTTTATTCGCCCGAGCTGCGGTTACGGTGTGCGGAGAAGGAAAACGTAGGCGAAAAGAGGCGGGAGGAGAGAGGAAAAGCATGTTCTACATTCGTGGTACGAAAATAGCGTCACGGAAAATTGGGTGATTGATTTTTAGGATTGCATCGGGAACGCCCGGTGCATGTGATTTTCGTTCGAATGCAGTAGAACGAGATAGAGATGGAGCCTACTGAGGGAGACGTATGAGCAGTAGTTACATGAACTAGTTACATGTGCTGTGCTGTTGTATGATATGTTGGTTGATTTTTCTTATAGAGCGGTCTGATGCGATTTAAATTGCTATTTTTAAAACAAACGACGTTTAATAACGTTTCAGGACAATTACAATTATTGATCAGAATCAAATGCCACAAATTCATGTCTTTAAGTCTCGCTAAAACCTAGCGAAAATGCTGCGAAAGCAAATAAGTAAAGTAAATACTTTAGACAGCCAGACTAAATACATAACATTTGTTACAAAAAGAGACACAAAAGCCCAAAAAGAGAGCAAAAATTAAACATCTCGTTAAGAATATTTTCTCACAAACAACCCTACCTAGCAGACAAGACTCCAGTGTATGTTTACAGCACCTCCAATAACTATAAAATAAGCATTACCGATCTTTATTTTCCCGCCCTTAACTAGCGGCTGTTCTCAATTCCCTTTCGTCCACCAGCCTTGCAGATAAATTTAATTACCGATCGCGTTCCGGACGTTTCCCAGAGGCCGGCAGGTCACATCAGGCGGACCAGCAGTAACCCGATGGCACCTTTGCTCAATTAGCACATGTACAACCCGGCCAGACCCGGGCTCAGGAAGTACGCTGGGACCAAAAAAAAAGGCAAACGACCATCATCGCGCGCGGTCTAATTGAGTTCAAATTTGCTCGCCCCAAAGTGTGACTAATCAAACACCCGGCTGGAGGTGACGCACGTGGCAGGTCCTCGGAGGTGATGATGAAGGAAGCCGGCAAAAAAGCATCAACGATGGTGTTTAAGAGCAGAAGTAACACATCCGGAAGACGCAGTTTCGTTTTTTAAGGGTGAAATAAGGGTTGCGGCCGATTGACCCTATGGAGGGTTGAAAGAAGCTCCAGACCCAGTGGCCTTGATACCGCAGTATGAGTAGTTCAATCGATCGATTATGATGTTGTCAGATAGCCCTTCGTCAGTCGTTTTCCCCCGCAACAGCTGGCAGCAGGTTGCTGCTTTTACGTGCGGAAACTCCTTTTTCGCAACTAGAACGCAATTCCTGTGCAGGTTTCTTTGCCACATTTGGCGTTAAGGCGGAATGCAAATGGTGTATCGATCAGGTTGGGAATAATAAAAAAGCAAATCGTTTTTTTAAAGCCTTTAGCTCTGCCTAAGTGGACGCAACCATTTGTGGCAACTGCATTTGCAAATGTGCAAGAGATGCAGCGCGAGAGTGAACCGTTTTTATGTAAATGTGATCAGCTTTGGGGATTTTACTGCGTTTTATGGTCTAACGCATTTGAGATCTTGGGCTGGTTTACACGATAAAAAAAACCCATTCGAACCGGATGTAGCCTAAGCTCTTATTTATAAGCAGATTATTTAAAAAAGATGTGAAATTGGCTAAGTGCAATATAAGCATCGTCGATACATTGCCTAGGGTGATTAAAAGCTCTACATATTTTTAAATTAATGTTTCTTGATTAAGGGTATAAAATTTAATTCTCTGAATGTTTTTGATTGGTCATTGGCATGTATAGGAGCCTTTTTGCTCTCGTAATAGTGCATAATATTGTTACTGAAGTATACCCTGCTGAAGACATTTTTTGCTACATTAAAATCATTATTATTGATTTAAATTTGAGAGATCTTTCAAAAGCCGCTAAAATGCTATATCATTAAAACACACTGAAATATTTCATCATCTCAGCTTTGTGAGGTTTCCAAAGAATTACAGACTCCATCGTCGTTGTAAATTAAAACGACCAACAATTTCAACAACACAAGCCGCCAATATGCAGCCTCTTCGAGTGTTTTGCAATGAATCGCAGCTGTTCAGGTCTTCCTAAAGGCACCACTCGTTCGGCAAGTGTCCCAAAAAGCCACTTCCTCAGATCTTCCTGGGTTGCTTTGTGTGCGTGTGCATGTGTGGTTATCCTCCAGCACTCGTCAGTGACAAAGCCCCACCCGGACACTTGCGTGCTTTTGAAGAAGAAGTTGGCTGGAGCAACACCCAACCTATACGTCTTCAACAGCTACGGTACGGTACAATGCTCAGTTTCATCACCCCTCCGAATACGTCCATTCGCTTCGTCCACCCCACGGGATGTGAGCTCATTTTCCAAACATGGACAAAAAGCAAATTCTGCCACCCTTCTGCCTCCGCTCCTCAGCTGATGTGAGCTGTATTCCCGGTTTTGGATGTTGTCGCCGTTCAAAAATAGCTGCTAGCTCGCCCGGCTTGGTTGCGGGTCTTGTGTTTGGTGCCGGAATGGCGACGTTTTTCTTTTCCTCGACGTTCTCGTCTTTCAACGGTTCCAAACCCCCCCCCCCCTCCATTTGCCATCTTCCCCCTGCTCGAGGGTGGTGATGGCCCCGGTTGCTTTCTACTTCTGCTGGACGCCACGAGAAGGAGCTCACCCAAGCGATGGAGCGAGACGGAGGTGAGAAAAATAAAATCTGGAACTCGCGGATCGTTCTGGAGGCGATCGTGAGGGCAATGTAGAGCTTGTTCGAGGTGGTTGACACGGCGACTAGCCTGCTACGTGCTGCTCCTATTCGCTGGAGAGCAACGAGAACCTTTCGGCTGTCTTGAGGTACGATTTCGGAGGTCTTCGTTGCCGGATCTCACGTGTCCGAAGGTTAATACCGATCGTGAAGCAGTATGGCGGATGTCTCGCGTTTTGGTTTGCAACACCTAAACGTGTGCTAGCTGTTCGGCACTACGTCATCGCAATGCGGAATCATTATCGAATAAGACGGGAGCAACAACAACAAAAAAAACACTCGCGCGCACGCACGCACACGCTCACCCACACGTTCACTAGACACACCGCGTGATCGCATCACTGTGGCACTGTTCCACTCGCAAACGATATATATGCAGATAGGGAAAAGGCATGCAGCAGTGCAGTGCGAAAAAAAAAGAAAAACAACATGCGAACGGTCTGCAACCTTCACCTACCTATCCGCCTGGTTGTTTGCTTCGTTCAACCCTCGCACACTTTTAGCAAGACGCGCGCGCGTGATCGTAGCTCAACTGCTGCGAGCTGGACCAGCCGTGATCGTACTACGCACTGGACTGGTTGCGTCTGTGCCAGTGTACGGTGTCTAGACCGGCTCAGCACGATCGTCTCGACAATCGTTTGCCCGTCGTACTGGAGGATCGGGGGTTTTTGGCTTTTGCGAGCGTGTTCGAGCGCCGTTGTGTGTCTTTTTTGTTTAAGAAGGGGAGTGTCTTTTCGTGCAGCTTCCACCGGGGGACGCACACACAGGCACCGGCGGTCGGAATGACAGCTGCGATTGAGTTGCGCGAGTGTGCGATCGTTGGGGCCGCCTTGACAGCAGTCAGGCAGGATTCGGTGGCATGTTGTCACCCCAAATCAGGAAGGCCAGCGCGATCGAGGTTGGATGAAAGAGAAAAACATGAATTTTGAGACCTCGCTGGCAGGGTTTCCAACCGCTTTTGGGGGTTCAACGATCGATGGGTAGAGTGGAGTTGTATACCGCCATTTTAATCGTCAAAAGTAGATAGCAAGATTATCTGTATAAGGATAAAATTTGACAGCACTCATGTTTGTACACAGAGTGGGTCATCTTTTACCCCAATACGCTGACAGCATGTTCTCACATACTAGCCATTGTTTCAGCATCGTACGATAAACACAGACAGTCGTCACGGTTGCAACGGAAACCCTATAATTCGTGATGCATTCTTCCGCCGGTTCATCATGCAAGACACAAAGTATTCTATTCGCGTTCTATTCTCCACCATTTTTGTTTTCGCCTATACCACCGCACCCAAGCAGCATGTGGACGCCAGCACGAAAGTTAGCGAGATGAACAGAGAAAAAGAGCGAGAGAGATCGCATCCGCTACACTCACTATGGCTTCTTGGCCGCGCATGCCGGGTAATGCTAGATAAAGAGGCCTTCGACCCGAACCCAGGGTGCAATTGCACGGCAATTGCGCTGTGTAATGTTCTACTGCACCGGGTGTGTAAAAAAGAAAGGGACAGCTCCGTGAATGGTGGGGAGGTTCTGTGCCTAAAAATACGCTCGCCAAGAAAGGGCACACATATGCACGAAATTTCGTTACCAGATGATCGCTAGACAGCCAGGCGCGGGGACCGGATCCTGGTGGAATGGGAGTGGAAAGGGGGTGGAAGTCGAACTAAAAGAAGGGAACACACCACGCGCACGAAAGATCATCTTTATCCGGCGATGGTGAGCCGGTACGTACCAATACACAGGCTTGTTTTAGTGTCGAACGAACGAAATCGAATTCACAGACTTCGGGCCCGAAAGCGAGAGATGCCTTTTAACCGTTCTCGCTCGCTTGGTGCTATATCTTTTAAATTAACCCTTGACGGTTCATTTGCGGCAAGATAACCATACTCTACAGCATCCGGAGGTACGACTGTGTGGTGCATTATTTTATTTAAATGCATGTTGTTAATTAAAAATAGAGTATTTTTCTCTAGATTAAGTTAGCCACAAAAGAGCGTTACTTTGCACGCAATTTACGCGAATTACATGCATCCTGCATACAAAAAAGGCTGTATTCAATTTATCCGTTACAAAAAAGTTTAAATTAATGAGTGTAAAAAAATAATTAATTTTTATCAGCACAAACCATTAAAGCTTATTGATGAGCTTTTGCACCGTTACTTCAGCGCATAATGAGCATTTAGTCTCATCGGCATTGTTGCAAACGATCGCACTCTGATAACATAATAATTAAAATACATATTCCCCGGCACCGGAAATCGAAGCGCACAAAACATCGCCTTAACAGCAACAACAAAAAAAAGAGGGGATTTAGTCTGCACGGGAAAAACACATGCACAACCTATGCGCTCTGCACATGTTGCAGCTCGCCGAAGGGAAGGGAATGAAGCATAAAGCACTAGCAAACAACAACAACAAAACGGAGCGAGTGAGAGAATCACGCGGCTACATAAAACGCAACACCTCCCAATCGCGCCCCGAGCATACTTCGCACCCTGCGGGAAATGGCAGAAGTGAGAGAGAGAGAGAGCGAGAAAAAAAAATGCAAAAAAAAGAACTGAACAACTTCCCTTAGCTTGCATGATAGCGAACACATATGCTCCCTCTTGGGCCCAGATAAGCAGGGTGTTGGTTTCCCTTTTCACTCCCCATTTCCGAAGCCTATCCCATTCCCGCCTTTCCCGACGCTATGTGCCGTGTATTAATTAATTAACAAATTAATTACTCGACAGCGGCGCTCGGTTGATGAAGGAGCACAATGTACGAGAAAGGAAAAATTATCACGTAATAAACCGCACAGCAATTACGAACGCGGGGACACATCGGTCAGCCGCTCCTTGACACAGAAAAGTCGCCGCGATTTAATTCAATTGTATGGCGAAAAATGACCGCGCGATTTAATATGATTATAATACGCCTGGTACAAACTGGTGATCTGCAATCTGACAACCGCTCGAGTTTGGCTGCAAACAGTGGCACCTTATTTTTCCGGACAGAGTGCAATTAGTGCGCCCATTTTGCTTTAGTATAGCCCCCCTCGGAGTGTAGCGTTCGATCCGCAATTATAGACGGCAGCAATCACGAATTGGTCGATAATTTTCGACCTTATTTCGACCGGCCGGTCAATTAAACATGCAAATTTAATTCCGATGCATGCGTAGTTTTTCTTTATTGAAATAATGATCACGTGGGCGCGCGCTGGAAAGCATTCCAGCACACCGTGCGAGGATCTGCTTCGCGCATTTTCGACAGCTAATTGGCACGCACGTACATCTCCGGCTGCATCGCGCTTTTTAAAATCCACTCGAGAGCCCGTGATATTGAGCCGTTTGAAAATTCCGATCGAAATCGGAAAAAACAGCCATCCGCAAAATCTGCGCTTCAGCATCTGCCGGCTGTGGAGCCCTTGCGTTGCAGCATGCAGCGTACCTTGGCCCTTTACATGCATCCCATCTTCTGGCACGCACGTGGCGAGAAAGCAAAAGTGGCACCGCGAGGCGATCGCGCGTAAGCTTCATTGCGTATGCGCGCCAGTGCACGTGGGCGCAAACCACGTTTTTAGCGCCCATTCGGTTTGACCGTTTGTCTGGCCAAACTTTCCCCCCTCACGCGAAGGACGAAGAAAGTGTTGTTTGCTTTTGCTTTTTCTGTTTTTCGTGCGCGTGGACGCGTGGTCCAGCGACCATGGGAGAAAAAGTGAAAGGAGAGAAAGAGGCAAGAAAAGGATGTAACAAAGTGTCACTTTCGGTGGCCATTTCGCGATCGGCGATGGGTTTTGTGGCGTAATTTGTTACGGTAGCTGAAGAACGCCTTTTCTGACAGTTGCATATCTCCACATGGAAATTTAATTCAAAAACTTTCTTGAGAAAATGAAACCAACTCAAACGTCAAAAGCCAACGAGAACATAGACACGTGTTTTAGCAGTTAAACTCTACTTTAAAACCCCTACGGCGCTTACTGAGGATGTCGATCTCGGGATCTTCACCCGACGGCACGTCCGAGAGCTGCTCCAACTGCGGTTTGTACTGGAACTGATCACCACACGACACAACCGAGCCACGTTGGTCACTCGAAGCCTGCCCACGTTGCAGCACATCATACGTCGAGGTGGTGATGACACCGAACAGCTTCCGGCGGCCAACACCCGGTGAGGCCAATATCTCCAGCACACCCTTCTTGCGCTTGGGATCCTTCCTCGACACTGCGGGACTCACGGGGACCTTCTCAACCGGGAGCTGAACGTCCAGAAGTGGATCCGGGTCTAAATTACTGGCCCGTTTCAGGACCACACCCGTTGGGTGACAGCGCAGATGGTGGGCCTTCCATTTCTTGCGCTCGAACGAGGCACAATCGAACAGGAAGGAGTCGTCGAAATCGGGCATCTTGGAAGGTGTTCGTATCTGTAAGTCAAGCTAACGACGTCGCCACTTGACACTTCACGTTCGGCTGACACGCGCTGAGCACAACTGACACGCGGACTTCACGGTGCACTTGCTATATGTACGCATTTCACGCCAAACAATTCATTCATATAAACAACTCGCTGCAAACCACACACGGCATTCCGCTATTCCCTAGACGCCCTGGAATTGCTTTTATTTTATAGCAAAAACGTCTCTCGATAGGATTAATTCTCGTCAGAATTACGTCCCCAGAGTGCAGCAAGTTCACGCGCGCGCTCTCCAGCCTCCAGCCTCCTAGACGTCGTTTAAACCCCCCTTATCGTCTTATAAACCCGCTCAAACACCTCCATCGCCCCCAGGAGACCCAGCTGTAAATCAATTCGCAGCTTGGCGGCCTTCCAAAAAGATTATAAACCGCGACCGAGCGACCGATCGAGCGAACGATCCCCGACGTCGTTCCGGCCGTGAGTTATGGGTCGTAAAATTCTGCAAAAATGTTTATATAAAAAGCAAAAAGCGATAGATATTCCACTTCCCTGGCCCTTCCGTGATGAGCGAATTTCCCATTCCCCCTGGGTGGAAAAGCACGGGGTCGTTGTTCTCTAGGGCAAGAAGGAAACGTAAACCAAATAGCACGCTCGTGTGACGTTTTTCCGAGCTCGGTTTTTGGACGGCTGTCAAATAAAACACCGCCTTGACCCGCGTGTGCGTGTGTGGATTTGATCAGAAGTGCTTCGCTCAAAAGCGGTGTCTTATTAGCGTTCTTCCAGCACGGCTGCACACCGAGTGGTTCGATGAAGGTGGTCTCGGCTCATAACATCCTATTATAAAACGCCCTAACCCTAGCTCAAGCCCACCCGGGATTAAACAACGGGGTGGCCAAAAGAACCATCAACCCCCCCCCCCCCCACCACCACCCCAAAAACCCCGTTGTTTAGATTAATCACCCTCAGACGGCTGGAGCAGACGGAAGCCGATTCGCGACAGCACTCGATCCGCGGATGTAAACGTGCGCATAAAACACAATCCCGCGAAAAGGGTTAGAAATAAACAATTCAATTTCGGCACCGCCACCCAATGAGGAACCACTCGCGGACTTCCTGTTGCCGTAAATTATGCTCCACTCTGGCAGGGTGGAGGCATTAGAATGCGAGCATTCTGAAACAATACCACTGGCGCCTGTGGAAACGCGATTAAGCGCCGTAGAAGCCCGCCGCAAGATGCAGTTTTCTCAGCCGAATTCGACACTTTTTCGAGGGGGGGTTTTTTTTGTGATTTGTGAACCACCTAGCCGGAATTCGTTCAACACAAACACTCGGTACGAGGTCGCGGCATCGGGCAACCATCCCCTTTAGCGGGAACGAATTGCCGAGACCTTATGGGAATTTGGTTTAGAAATCGTCACGGTGCGTGAACGTCCGCGGAAGGAAAACGCTGGGAAATCTCGCTCGGTCGGCCAATCGGGTTCCCGGTAAGCCACGAAGCCGCTTCCAACCCAACAGCGCACTTCCCACAGCTGGTTGGGCACAATCGTCTGCAGAACTTGAGCTCATCGGCGAGGTCACCGACGCCAACCTGACCAGAACGGGTGAAAATCTCCCCACAACGCGGCTGATATATATCGCAACACACTCTCTCCCTACACTGGCGAACGAGCTGAGGGGCAAAGAGGGAGGATTTCTTTTTCGGAAGCGTGGCGTGAAATAAATTCTTAACGCCCGTGCGCAACTTCCTGCGGCCGTCGACCTGTGCGTTTCTTTCGTTTTGTGTGGAATTATTAGAAATCACAGGAAATTCCGGCACCCACACCCAGTGCTGAGCTTTTCCCGGGCGTGACAGGAAGCCGTTAATGCCTCCCCCGCCCCGTTGAGTTGAGCCCTTCGAGGTGGAACAAATTGTTGAGATGGATTTTTCATTACTTCGCGGTGACTTTTACCAAGCGCGGTATATCCTCTTAATCGTGGCTTCAATCCGCGCCGTTCAGCGCTTTATGAGGTGAAGAGATTTGCGATGAACGAGTACCACCTCGGGCTGGACACACATTAGCATCAATCGAGCCACCGTTTCGCAGGGCTTTGTCCTTTTTGGACCGCAAAAAAAAGGTGTTCGCGAAGGGCGCGTGCCAACTGGGTAGAGATAATGAAACACGTAAAAAGGGCTCCCGCTAAATCAATTTCGCACCTTTCGCGATTGTGGGTGGTGTGAAAACCTCCCAAAGAGAACGAGAGAGTGAGAAAGGTGTCGATAAAACCAAGCTCATCTCGCACGTTGATGAAGGACGAACAAAAAACAACGATTGGACACGCTCGTAAAGCTTGGCGGCGTTTTAACGACACTCGACAGTGCAGCCTTCACATAAAAGGGCCGGTAAAGGACCACGAAGGAAGAACTGTGGCGGTGTTGAGGTAATAAAACAACCACCCGGTGCAGACGTTGCATGCCTTTCGTATGCCGACAGCCCTGTGTTTCTGCAGAACAAAGAAAAGAGCTATATATATGTAGGTCATAAGGTACGGGACCTGTTGCACGCGTGTAATGGAAAGGGCTGGGAAGGAACGGCTAACACTCGTGGTTCTACTTTCTGGCTTCGGGTGGATACGTAAAAGTAGCATCTCCTGCAGACGGTTGTGAGCTCCTAAAGAGAAGCTACAATATTTGTACATATCATACAAAGTTTGTCGAAAATAAAGCACTTTGGCGCTTTGACACATCTTAGATCAATAACTACATTCGAGATATGACCTCAGGCCCTTTTTTTACATAGTAGATGGAAGATCAATTCTCAGATGAACTCGTAACAGTACGTTCTTCTATAGTAGTTTACGATCTCCTGAGCACGAAATAATACACAAAATTGGAGAAAAAATCCCTAACATTGTATCATCGCTGTCGATTCGGGAAAAAGCTTCATAAACCTTTTGCATCATAGTAGTGCTTGAAAAGTTCCCTTTTTATGTACTGGAGACGATCTATTTGAGGCTATAAATGACCTTTGTATATTTTTTAGACACTCCATAAAAAGACAAACTTTCTATGATTCTGTGCGTTGCATTTCAACCCACTCGATCAGAGAGCTTCATGTGTTTTTAAGAGTCAAAAAAAAACAAGTTGCAAAACTAAACTCCCAATGCATATGATTGAAATGACCACATCATACGGCTGACGTTGGCGATGTAAAAATAGCTCGCAATGTCAGCGCCTTCCGAAAGGTCCGTCACGGAATCTGGTGTTATTGAAGGATTTGTGTGTGTGTTTTTTTTTAATTTCTCCACACAAACACCAGCCACAACCGACGCGTGACGACATCTTCAAGCGCGATTGCTCGACGCAAATCGCCCAGATGGCGGATCGGAAATCATTTCCATCGCAACTCGACGCACTTTCCTTTTTACCACGCCCAGCACATCCCGGGTTCAATTAGAACGCTGGCACGCAAAAATAAAAACCCTACAGTACCCTGCAAAAAAAATAAGGAGAAACAAAAACACAAAGGCGCGAATGGGCAGCGAAGACGCTCTCGCGAACCAGAGCGCGACCATAAACGCCCCAAAAGACATGGGTTTTGTTTGAGATAAGGTTTAAAAATAGGTACGCGTGGGTTAAATTGAGCGATCGGACGAAAAATGGACCCCAGGGTGGGGGGAGCGGCAAACAAACAAAAAAAAGGCATAAAAAAAGACACACACAATTAAAAACCATCCTCGGAAGGCCACGAGAGCTGGAGAGCGGGTGAATGAAAATTATGAAGGAGGAAAATGGAAGGAAATATGAAGCTAAAAGCAACAAGAACAAAAATAGAAAAGCCACCGCCACATTCCAAGCGCCGGGTGACATATTTCTGCCGGCAATGCTTCGCGAGATGCTTCCGCGCTCTGATTAGTAGTGCCGACGTGGTTCGACATTTGCACAGGCAGAAATCACAAGAAGCCAGACATTCATATCGGCGACATGGCGACGAATCCCAGCGCCGGGCTTCGTGATAATTGTGATTCACGCCGCATCTGGGGGTGCCGTCGGAATAAAGCAAAAAAAAAAAACGGTAAGAAAGAAGGAAAAAAAAGCGCTCGCAAAAAGCCGCACGGTATAGTTTTCCACGCGCGCATCCCCAGGGCCATTTTCCACCGATCGAGGCCACGTCGCGCGGCGAAGTACAAACAGAGCGGACCGAGTATAAGGATAGTTGATGACATTCCGTGGCACCGGAAGCTGCGAGATGGGGTTTTTAAAATTCCGAACCATCGTGCAGTTTTCCCGCCGAGCTTTTCCAATCTAGCACGTGTTTTCATTTGCTTCCGCGACTTGTTGCGGCGTGGAGCTGAGTTTGCTCATTTCCAATCGCGGCATACTAACGGACCGCGGTTTAATAACGTTGCAAAGGTCGCAACGGTTGCGAAATGAACAGAAAGCGATGGTTTGAATTCTAAACCCGAGTCGAAAGCCGTGACTGGAAGTTTATTTGGTTCGAATGTCTTATACGCAGTCAGCACACGCGTTGAGCCGCGGTCAGTTTCTGCCGTTGCATGTCAAATAAAGCCCAAATAAGGTCATACCGAGTGTTAGAGAGCGATTGCGTTGGTTCCAAAATACGAGCCTCCTCCTCCTTACATCTGGCGGCTTCATTCCTTGATTAGTTTCCATCCCATCCGATTTTCCGCCGCTTCGATTTCATAAAACCCCAGCCAGCGAAATCGAAAAAAAAACCACAGGAAAGGGCCGTTACGCAAAAGTGACGCGGCCTCGCGAGATCGAGAGTTGCCCTCCCGCGATCGATCGAGATCGTTAGGCTACCGAAATGCCACCCCAAAAAAAAAAGAGGACACCAAATGCCGACATAACACTTGGGGAAGCTTATCTCGTAAGCCCTTAAGGGACGTGCACTAGAAGATGCGCTTGAGAGCGCCGGCTCGCGCGACAAAAGCGCGTTAATCGATCGGCATTTGTAACCAGATCCAGTGGCCTAATCGCTAGGAGTATCGGGTGTTATGCCTTCGTTCGGTTGAAGGTGTTAAAGGGATGGTTGAACGATGAGAGGGTTTATTTTTTTTTTGTTGAAATCGGGCACACAACGAACAAGATTGCTTGAGGCGTACAAATCACTCCACAAAACGTCGAAATCCACTTGCGAACTCACAGCCTCCCTTTACACTCGCGAAATAATTAAAACACCACAAAACGACACCTACTCGCCTAAATCTCGGACCCAAAAACGGGCATAATAAGTCACTCACGGCACTTTCTTTCGGCACGCGATTGCACACCCGAACGCGGCGAGCTTCGTGCTCGGAATAATCCCGACAATGGCGCCTCTGACAAGTGTCAGGACGCAGCCAGCTCGAATCTAAGCCTACCGATCGAGGCGCACCAGCAGAAGAGCGCTCGTAACGTCGTCGCGATCAGAAAGCGTAATGCGGAATGGACGCAAAACTCGTTAATGCCGGGGTTTGGGATCTCGCAAGGCATCGCTCTGTCTCACGCGCTGTATCGTGTGCGCTCTCGCTCTACCGGTGAAGATCGAGCAGGGTTGAGGTTGAGAAGCGCTGAGCTGTGTGAGCTGTTTTCCGCGGGTAATCAGGGCGAAAGAGGGCTGGCTTTTCTAGGTTCTGACGGTGTTATCTTTTACGAGTGCAACAAATCATTTCTAGGCGCTATCAGGGTGTGTGAAGGTGAATCATCCCGCTGAGGGAATCATCACGCCCGTATGGAAATGGTAAAACCAGTCCTAAAGGGTGCCTAATCTAAAGCTGATGGAGGTTTCCGTGGTTGTTGTTTGCAAGCGATAAATCACCAATTTTGCGATGGTGAAGCTCAGCTTTGCTACTTACAAAAAAGAAACCCGATCAACGGCTCTATCGCTCTCTTTCCAAGCGTTTCTTCACTGTTCTACTCCGCTGGAGGTCGATTTGAAGCGTGGAACAGCTTATACTCCACGTTATGCCGGCTTTATGTGGAGATCGAAATGGGATCGAAAATCCGTCGCGATCGACAACGGTCGGTCAGGATTACGCTCCGTCAACCGTACGAATTAATTAGCACTAGGTTTTTGGGGGCTTTTGGGGCGTTTTCTCTCATATTTTTTGCTTCCATCCCGATTTATGGATGTCCGAGACGAGCAGTAGTTTGCCATCGAGCGAGATTAGCGGTACATTAGCATATTTTATGCGGCCTATGCCCTAATAAATAGGCCCCTTCTACACTCGTGGAGTGTTCTATCGCGATTGAAGCGTGTTGAGTGAAGCACGGGAAGGTGTACTGGAGCATCCACGACCTACCTCGAGACGTCGCAGACACCAACAACCCAAATGGAAGCTGTTCCGGGTGTGTCGGCTCAGCTGCAGTACAATCAGACTGGAATTCCGAAGGTCGCATTTACCCCCCTTGCGATCTTCGATTTCCCAGCGCCATTGGTTTGTTTTTTTTTTCTTTTCCTTTTTCCTTCTACTTTGTTGCACCAAGACCAATTTTGGGCCCACGAAAGAGCGAAAGAGAGAGAGAGAGACAGATCGCGAGAAGAGACGCGACATTATAAATTGCCGATTGTCTTCGCTGGCGGAGCAAAACGGTTTGCCATTATTATTGCGGCCACTGATTTATACGCATAGATGCTTATTTATTTTTTTCCTACCCCTCCCTCACCCCCCTCCCACTGCTCCTGCGCCTTTTTTTCCACTCCTCCGAGTTCTGTCTTTTTTTTTTCGTCGTTTCCGTCTTCCGTTTCCATTTTTGGCAGCGGGGAAGACTTGGAGCGTCCAAAATTGCCGCCCACCGAAACACCCCCCTTTGGGCCAGGGTCTGGTGATGGGTCATTGTTCCCAGAGGGCATCTTCCAACCCCCCCTTCCCCCAAACCACACCATCGATTATTCGATTCCCCCTCACATTCTGGGCACGTAACGCGAGAAAAGGGAAATGGTGCCGATTCTGACGGCGCGCGGCTCCCGATTTATGCTAATCCCACGTCAGCACGCACCTAATCATGCTCTCATGTGGAGGGGGGTAGAGGGGGGGGGGGGTGGTGGAAAGGAGGTAGACAACATTTAAAAAACCACGAGCCCAACCGGACGGTGGTATAAATTGCGGGATGAGCGAATTATTAAATGTTTTAGGGGCATTTCAAACGGGGGTTGGTTGGTTGTTGTAAAAAGTGGGTGGGTGGCGTTTTTTCTTTCTTTCTTTCCCTCTCTCCCCATCGAGGATTTGATTTGCGATACATTCGCGTTTGGCACACACACACACACACGCAGCAGGTTGGTGGAGGAAAAATGGCAGATGTCGAGCCGTCCGGAAAAGGAAGCTCGCTTAATCACATCCCACCCGGGTGTTTTTGGGAAATAACTATCGATCCATTTTCGTCGCGTTACATTCAGGCGACACACATTAGCGTGTGAGCTGGGGGTGAGTGTTTTAGACAAGCAACGAAAAAGCAAAAGAAATAACAAAAACCGCAGCTAATAATCTGCGTTCCGTGAGAACGAGCAAACTCAGCGGAATGGGAGGTTTTGGTGAACAATTTTTAAAGCAGTAAATGCTTTCAACCTGTTAAAACGTTTAGCCGGCGTACCAACCGACCCTAATGGGCTCTCGGAGATGTATGGTGCGAGGATCTGTCGCGCTATCTGTCGGTATCGTTGAGGTTCGCGTGAAATACTGCGAAACAGCACTATTATGCAACAAAACACCTTCACCGATCGTCACCGAGAGGGCAGCGAACCCTTATCGGTGCCGTGAAGCGATTTTTGCGATCCATTTCCGCCATTATCGCTCCACCCTTCCGCTTCGTTGCCTCCCCTTATGAGCCCGGCCCCGAAAATCAACGCATTTGCATTGTTTTTTTGTTTTTTGCACAACACCCGGCGCCTGAAATGGTGCATTAAACGATTCAAAAGCGCCTCTTGTTTTTCGTTGTTGAGAAGGCGAAAGGGGGAGAAGGGGATGAGGTCCCCTCGCTTCCCTCTCTGGAATCAATTTCCCATACGTCCATTAGCCTCGCAGCTTATTCGCACGCGTTTGGGAGGGAAAGAAAAGTACGCGCATTTTCGTTTGCAAGATTTAAGGAAGACGAAAAGCGTTAACCCTTCTTGATTGCACGTGCGGGAGGGGGCGTGGGGTGGCGAAGAGACAGACAGGTGGAGGCGAAAGGTTTTGCAAAAGTAAAAGAAAAAAAAGAAAACTCAAATAGGGAACTAAAATGAAGCATAAAACTTCGAGAGCACCGCGCACGGTGGTTATGGAAAATTCCTCACAAGGCTTCGGAAGGAAGGGGGGTGGGTTTTTCTTACCCTCGTACTCCCTTCCTTCCCTGCCCCCCCCCCTCCCCACAAGCGATCAATAACGCGGCATACGCGTCCCGCCCACAAGGCAGATGCAATATAAGTTATGAGCATTCTATCGACGCCTTTTCCCCACAGAAAAAAAAACCAGAACGGATTTCCTTCGGCCAACCCCCGATCGCCAGAAAAACCCGAACACCTGAAAACGCAAACGAACCGCAGTGACGTGCGTGTGTGTGTGTGTGTGTGCCCACTCCCACACCCACCCCATCACACACCGGTTCGGCTTCCCCACTTGCGTAACTTTTGCTTTTCTTGCCTCCCGGAGATCAATCGCGCCTGGCAGGGAATTTTGAGGAAAAACATGGGAAAGGGCAAGGGGGGGGGGAGAAAAAGGGAAAACCTAGAAGAAAGGGAAAACTTCGCACCACCCTCCGGGTGGGCTGGTGTTGGAGCTCGAAGCTGGCGAGATGAAAGAGCAGATGAAAGAGGCCGTCGAAAAAGGAAAAAAAAAACAACCCCACCCAGGCGGACGGCACAGGTAAAGAAAACCCCGTGGGAGGAGGGGGGGGGGATGGATGGAGGTCTGCTGCAATGAAAATGCAGTCCGAGCGGAGGTTGGAAAAAGCGTATACCGATGCCAGTGCATAAAAGTGCAGAAGCTGGTTCGTGAGTGTTTTGTGCGAGGGTTTACTTTCTACAATCGCACCCCAGCTGGTTGGGAAAGTTTTCCATCTCTCTCTATCTCTCTCTCTTTCTCTCTCTGTCTCCCTGGTTTTTTTCCATTTTGTTGGGCTCTTGTAAATGTCATGTTGAAAATAAAAGCACACATTCGTAACACGTAACCAAGCGGACCTTCAGCAGAAGGTTTCATTTCCAACCGGCATGCGAAATTACGCCCTGCCCCAAAAACCACGTTTAGCTTTTCGATTTTCCGCCTGCCTGCTAATCCCCCCCTCCCCTCCAGCCTCTTTTTCCCACCCCCCCCAACCCCCTCCTTTCTGCCCGCAAACGCGTGATCGAATCGTGTTTCCGGTTCGGTGGCAAACAAATCGCTCCCACTTGAGACGCTCGGTGCTATAAATGACCCGCTGCTCCCTTCTCCCAGTGACCGCGATTAACCCTCACATCCCCTCCCAGTGGTCGTAAAGGGGGAGGGGAGAGGGGGTATAATTTCGGGTGTTTGTTCGGAAAGACGTTACCATCCTCCCCTCACTTTTTGGGATGGATCAATCGTCCTGATTGGAGAGGGTGTGTGTGTGTGTGTTTTTTGTGCATAAATATGCGAAATCATAATTAGCCAAAGGGGGCGGGGGGAGGTGGGGGGGGACTTCATTAGGATGCGCGGCACAGACGCGTGCGAGTGAGAAAAAAAAATTGTTACCAATGAAATACCGCTACGATTGCGTGCTTCAGGTACGTTGGTTTATTTGCAATTAAGCCCGTGAATTAGGGGGTGTAATTAGAGGGAAAATAAGGAGAACTGCACCCCCCCCCCCCCCCTCACCCCGGTAGGACAAACAAGCGTCCTGAGAGCCACGCGCGAGAGGGTCATTTTAAAATGCAACCGATTAGTGTCCCTCTGACCGAGACCTAGAACCTGAAAGAGCCGTCTCAGGCGTCATTCACCCTCCCTTGGAATAGGTGTGTGTGTGTGAATAAAATTTAAATAATTAAGGAAAACCCGACACCGGACACGTTCGCTCGGAGTCTCGTTCAACCCACCCAAAGGGGGTACGTGACGGGCGTCGCAAAAGGCAGATTACATGTACTTCTGCAGCAGTTCGCGCGTCACAAAAATGGTACAGTGTGTGTGAGCGAGACAGAGAGAGAGAAAGAGAGAGAGAGCGGGAGACAGAACCGACGGAGAGTGGGCGGGAAATCGATCGGGCCCATCATGGGCGCTGGGAACAACGGTGTTGACAATGAGTGGGAAATTGATTGAGCGCATTTTTCCGTCCCCGCAGGTATTGTTTGCCACCCCTCACCCCCGCCTTCCCTCTCCCTCCTGGTATCCTGCTTGTGGTCCACCGCCGGGGAGAGGATTGTGTCTTTTTTTTCTTCGCATCCTTTTTTCCTTTTTGCTTCTTTCCTGTTTTTCTTTTTGTTTTCCCTCTCTCAGCCGTGTCCGGTTCTGGTGGCCGGTTAATGGCGTCGGGTTTTGTGCGTGAACATGAAAGCGTGCTGGGAGGGAGGCGAATAGAAAAAGAAAAACCACCCCCGATCGTTGTGGGTTGGGAAGGGAAAATCAACAGCGGAAAAACCCACGTCGCGGTGCAACGTGCTAGCAGCAATTAGCGTATCTATCGCGGGCTTATGATCCTTTCGAGATGGTGGGTTCTTTTCGACGTGGAATTATTCTTTTCATAAGAGAGAGAGAGAGAGAGAGAGAGCGAGTAAAAGGAAAACTCGGACACCATTTGGTACCATTTTCCAGCGTGCATGCATGTATGTTGGACGAATTTTCCGCTCCTGGTAAACTTCTTAACTGTAAAATTAGATCTTGATAAGGAGGTCCTGTAGGTTCTGCGTTAGGAAAACCTCACTCGATGGCCTTTACACTTATATTTAAAATTATTTATTTTCACAAAGTACTTTTCGAAAACTGTTTTAATTTTGAGCAAACAAATATTCCGAGCTAAATCTAGATCTTCATACTTCCAGAGCATCCATAGGTTCTAGATGCCGCTCAAAAGCGATGTACGTTTACGCGAGAAGTCGTTATGCATCTTTTTATCCCCGAAAGAGTGTTGCAATAATGAGAAAATATCAGAACCAACGTTATCGAAGTCAAACGAAGCGTCTTATTTATCTCAGGCTCTATCGTTTTTAAAGCAGGATAACGTGGATTAATGCAGAGTGGATTAATCCCCTTGAGGACGATGCTATTTCCACATTCCTGAGCTTGATCGGGAAGATTTCTGAGACATAGCCGATGTGTACTCGGGAGCAATTTCCTGGATTTCTAGCGGTACGAGCTCTCGACAGATGATTGCCACAAACTGCGCGCAATGGGGACCATTACGTTGGAGAGCAAGCGATCCCAGACAGCCCTGGATCTCACCTCCGGCGTGCAATACATCGTGCAGGTCGAAGAAATCCGATATTTCTACATTCCCGTCAGTTATTCTGATCCCGGAACATCATCGTCTGACTCGCAGCGATAGAGCTTCCCATCTGAAAACCCGGCTTTATAGCGCGGAGAAGGTGGATTTTTTTTAAATTATCACTCCCCCCTTCAAAAGGAAGTGGAAAACAATAAATGCGACAAAGGATCCCTTTCCCACCGTGACGCGATGGCTAACGAAGCGAAACTCCTACCACCCCAGAAAAAGGCAGACAAAACCATCCCAAAAGAAGCATCCCCTTCCTTCTCACGTGCTCGGAAACGAGGGTGTTAAATTGCATCCCATTGGCCATTTTCCCTGACGTGAGAGCTCCCCGGCTGGAGCTGGACGAGCCTACCGAGGTTCTAGAGTGGATGTTCAACGTTTCATTTCCGCATTTTCGCTACGGTCAACTACCCAGCGCGATGGCTTTACGGGCGAATGTGCCACTTTTCCATCAACTTTTCCGGGACCTCGGATGGTGGAGGAGGAAGAGGAGGGGGAGGGGGGAGGGGATTAACGGGCAAAGTGTGGATGCGCTCGCATGGACAGCCGAGAAGAGGGTCGTCGCATCGACGAGCTGTTCTGATGGATGGAACACATTTGGCTAATTGATTTCCGGAACGACGGGCGAAAGCCGATGAATGGCGTTGCCTGGTCGATGAAGGCATTACGCGGTGCGAATAAGAGGATTATCCTTGCAACTCGTGGGAGGGGGGAGGGTTGTGCACTCGCTCTCTCGTTGGGCGGCAAATTTTTAATAATAAATTCAATAGCATCAACTGGGAGCGAGGCGTTTATTCGTGGGGTTTGCTTTTTTTGCTTGAAATAAAGCAAAAACTTTCATGAGGATTTCGATATAATAAGTAATAAGTAAGTCTTTAAGTAATAATAAGTAATAAGTAAGTAAGTAAGTTTTGGACCATTTTTAATTAATTTCAAAACAATCGATGTGGGGAAAACGGTAAATACATAATATTAAAACAAGTGACAAAATAACACCATAGTTAATTAATTTTATCACGAAACGGAAACAAAAGTTAACTAAGTAATAAGTGAATGAAAATTTTACAAACGTTTTAAAAAAAAAAAATTACAAAATAAAACTAAACCAAGATCAACATAAATGTAGCTTTATGCAAAGATATGTGAACAATAAATTAACAACGATAAAATAATGACCAACAAAAATGATATAATATACTTTTAAACGACTCTTAGGCTGATTGTAGATATAAATAATTTTTTCTAGTTATTTTAATATGAAACTTCCATATTTTAACTCTATTTCTACAATATAAACACATAACGTTAAAATTAAAACGAATTAATGCACGAAATAAATGCATAGGTCCTTCGTTAATTCTAGAAACCGCAAACAATTTAATGAACAGGATAGCAGTACAGATATCACGAATAAATGAATAAAGAACACAAGTGTTAACAATTTTAGCAGATTAATCAATTTCAATCCCAATTACAGTGATTCATCCGCATAATGAAATGAGTTATCATCAATGTAATGCTACACTTTACTTTCCTTTTCCCTTTCCAACAATCGACAAAACCACGCTAGCAAAGCTTAAGGGCCCCATCACAGAGCGCTCGTGAGATTTAATTACATTCAGGCCCACCCCAGCTGCGGGCGGTCAGTCAAGGCACTTTGCAAAAGAAAAAAAAACGAAAAGAAAAATAACAAAATAAATAGCAACCTCCTAAAAAGGCCCGCCCAGAGGTGTGAAGTGGACATTACGGCAGCGTTACGAACTGCCCGACCGGTTCGTTCCAGCTTCAAGAACTCGACTCGGCTGAGCTGATTCGAATGGGGAAAAAAATGGAAAACCAAAACCCACCAAGCGAAAGCTCACACTCGCACCCCGTTGACGAAAGCAGCCAAAGCGTGAAGCGTGCATCGGGAAAGGAAACACCGGATAGCGAAAAAAGAAGCGCCCGTGAAAAGCCCACAGATTAGATAATGTCGTCGTCAAAAGGGGGCTCGAGCAATACTTCTCTGCGTTCGAACAGCACGGGAAGGTTGCTTTTGGTTTGCCTTTTCTTTGCGTCCTAATCGCGCTTTCTCTTTCTTTCACCATGTGTGCGTGTGTGCATGGTGTCTTTTGAGTGAGGAAAACAAAATGCAAATTCGACAAGCTTGGTTTTGTTCGATTGTCACCGGACAGATTTTGACAGATTTTTGACAGATCGTCGAATTTCTTGGCTTACCGGTTTAAGTGTGATAACGAGCACGTGTCCTTGACCAGTGCCCGACGAAAAGTGGAGCTTTTCCGGGCGCATTGGTTGGAAAACAGAAGCCCCAGCGAAACCCGAGCTGGGGAAATGATATTTATTTATATACAAGCGACAATAATGCACCGAATGGGTTGCGGTTTTTGAAACGGAAAACATCCTGCCAGCATATCCTTCGGACGCATTCGCAAGCGTTTTCCCGCGCCAAGCGACCGGGGCTTTCCCCCCCTCCCCCCCTTTGCCTGATGCAGACCAAGAGCATTGAAAAGGAAAAGCAAATACGATCGCAACCACTTAGGGGGTTTGCGGGATGGAAAAATAGCGCACACAAACACAAACAAACTGCACGCCGGTAATAATGCGGGAGGGGTGCCACAAACACCCTCCCCCCCCCGCCCTCGTTGCTACTCCTCGTGCCAGTCCAGCGTTGTTCCATTATTGTTTGCATGTTAACATTCATTTCACCCCGCGCTGACCGGAAGCGGAAACCAAACACCAAAACTCGAGCAGGCGACAGGGAACGAACCGGAAAGGATCGAGTTTTAAAAATAAACCGAGCCTCGCAATCGCGCACACACCCACGGTGCCTCATTTTCCCGATGATTGCTTGGGCCCGGGAGGAGGGAGAAGGCCAATTAGTGGTGCCGAGAACGCGCAAAACTGCACAAAACCACTAAAGGTCACCACGGTGTTAATGATAGGAACAACCTGTCCTTGCTCGCAAGGATGACACAGAAGGGGGGGTTACACTTTTTTTTCTTCTCCCCGCTTTCTTTTCCTCACTGCATTGGCCACGTGTCGCCCATAACGGGCGCTGAAAATCACCCACCCACCCCCGAGAGGCGCAATTACGATTAATTAAATGCGAAACTAACGTTCTTAACTTTATGTGCTTTGTGCGCGTTCCGCGGAACCGCATGAGTCAGACTTTTCCCAATTAAATGCATCATGCAGAATGCAGCGATATTGACGCTTGCCGCTATAAAGCGGCACCGGGAAAGGGAAGAAAGCAAAGAAGTAGCATAAAGGAAAGAAGCGAAATAGGAATATTAACACTAGTGCGACGCTTTGACGCGTGGGACACGTCCTGGTGGAATTATCTGCGTTATGAAGAGGACATTAAATGGCAAATGGTGAAGCTCGTGGTGCGCGCTTTCAAGGACACTTTCTAATAGCATAATTCCTTCGCACTGGTTACGAGCTATCGTAATTTTGTACGTGAGCTGGTGCGCTATTGCATTTGCCATTTAGCAATTTTTCGCTAGCCATGGCGGGTTGGCGATGGGATGAGGAAATGTATTGCGATTTGCTTTTCTTTTTTTCCCGTTGGAAAAGATTGAAGATTTGCCAATAAATGTATAAATTATGCTAAGTCTTAAGGATAATTTTATCTCCAGCTCATCCAGCTGGATGGTACATGAATTAAAATGCAAAATGAGGTATTTAATATGTACCTTATCGTTAGAGCGCTTTCATCCCGTTTATTTGAGGTGAAATAGTACAGACGTTATATGAAAATAAATTGCACAAATCGACAAAACATTTACAAGGATAGGAAAACTAAATTAGAGCCAGAAGAATCGTGCTGAAAATAACTGCTTATAATAACGGCTGTTAATAATAGCTCAACAAGTGTTAAATGCTAATAATTTAAATTGTAATTTTTATAATTGAATCTTTTATAACCCCATGACCAGTCACTCGAATAGTCGCGGTCAAAATAACGCTGTTAAAATGGCGAAAACTCTAGTGTTCCTAATTACGTATCATGCCCCCTTGTAACCGGAACCGGTGTTTGAAGCCCTATGGAACACCTGCTAAGGCACGACGGCGTGTAACAGGCACCGTTTAGCTGTGTGTGAGCAAGAAATACTCGGCTAAGGTTACCGCGACGTCCCTTCACGTGTTCGCAAAATGCATAATGCAGTTTTACGCCCCCGGGAAAATTAAGATGGGCAGGCAGCTCGATCTCTGGCCCTTATCAGCACGCTGTCGCCACATTAGGGAAGATGTTGAGTACGCCTCCAGCAGGAAGACTCCAATTGAAACAGGCGCAGATTGTTTATAGCCGCTAGAGGGTCCTTGTCTCGTCCGGGGAAAGGACGTCTTATGACCCTGCATGGAATGGTTAAATTTTATGCTTAGAATCTCCGCAGAACGAGTCGAGAGGGGGTGTTTTAGTGCGAGTGTTCAAGCTTTAAAAAAGGCATAAAGGGCCGTAAAAGAAGAGCTCAAAATGTTTCTGACACCCTTGCTTGAGTCACGCCGTGGCGGAGCTATCATATTTCGAGTTTCTCTTTGTTTGACGAAGTGTTTGTTAGCCAGAACACTGGTCACCGCTTACAATAAGCGGTTATTATGATGGTATTATGCATGGTGTGGAGAGATCAGTTTATTCTGTTCTGTACTATCAAAGGGATCCAGGAATTTTATGTTTTAAAGAAAGCTGCTATTTTCATGTTTTACCCAAACATAAAGCAGTTAAAAATGCATAACTCAGATTTTACTAGTTCTAGCTGATTGATATGATCGAGTTTAGTTAGGAATTTTATCCTTTTCTTTCTTCTATAACGATCTCTTTTTACTCTCAATATGTTTTCCAGTATATTTATGTAATCGAACATAAAATATTTGATGTTACTTTTTTCCCAATGGAGGTATAGAACTGAGCCTAACAGATTTTACAAACAAAAATAATTGATTGAAACTATCCAAAAGATACATTTATGAGTCACATTCATGTGGTCCATCAATTTTTTCAAATTATTTGTATTTCCTTAGCACTTTTTGTACTGATCTAAAATGTTTTTTTCTACGGAATTACAATATCGCAAATAAATTAATATTGAAACATTCCGATATTTCGAATGGAGCATACCAATACAAATAAATGCAAATTCAAACGAAAATGTGAAACTGGCGAATATATGTGAACGGTTACATTTAAACATGTAACAAAATAAATTGCATCGTCGTGAAAATGGAAATAAATTCCAATAAAACCGACAAAGCTCCAATTAAAAATCAAAAGAATCAGTTCAAATAAAAGAGCGAAAAATGATAGCTTTAGGTTAGCTTGTTTAACGAAAAAATTATTCAATTTCGAGCTGCACTTTTCGACACGTACACCTCGCTATTCTACTTTCTCTCTTCTATACTTCATTGCACCGACCAGCGAGATCGTTCTCGGGCATAATTTTCCCCATTTTTTCCAAGCTCATTTCAAAACCCTATCCGCGTCTAGTTGAACGATTTGTGAACTGCATTTTAGACTTGCATAGCTTAGACCCCGCAAACGGGAGTCTAGAAAAGATCGTAAAAATTAAGAACATCCAGAAATAGACCCAACCAAGCGCAAGGAACGCCATCGTTCGCCATGCAGCACAACCAGGGTTGGTTCTGTCGGTTCGCCAGAAGCATAATGCAATGTTTATTTATCCTACATACCACGCTGCCCAACAATAAAAGAGGCATACCGATTCCTTTTAGGTTCCAAGGGGTGGGATAGTCCGGGGGGTGGGGAGGTGAGGGGGAGGAGAGTGGAGGCGCATTCGATACGGCTGCGAGTGTGAAATACAAATAAACAAATAACAACAAAAAAGAGGGCAAAAAGGCAATGGATTCGCGGTTCGGGAGTTAAGGAAAAAAAACGTGCCAATGATTTACTTCCCGACACGCCACTCGCTTGAGCTGTGACTGTGATGAGAATAAAAAAGAACGAAAAAAGGGTGCTCGCATTACCTGACGCACACGTGGGAAGGCCCTCATCGAAGGGCTGGTGTAACTAATTGATTCTGGGACGTGGAAGGCAGATGACTCAGATGACTCCGTCGTACTCGCTGGTGTGCCCTTTGTTCGCCTTGTTTAGAAGGGTTGATCGGTGGATTGATCGAAGCACACGTGTGTGTATGTGTGCGTGCGTGTGTGCGTCACTTCGAGGAAATTTGTCATCGACCCCGCGGAGAAGGTTGATTGTGCGAATGGAATGGCATTCCGGAAAACCAGCCCACCCTTTAATGCCCTTCGCGGGGAAGGGTGGTTTTTCCGGGCGTGGGGGGTTGATTGCAGCTTAAGGTCGGGGTACATTATCACACACACACACACACACCCACACACTCTCGCATCCCCACATGCTAACGGAGCGTACTTTCTTCACTTGCATCGCTGATTTGGCCACGGTCACGGTCAACTGCAGGCAAGGGCGAGTGAGAGGAGGGGAAGTGGAGGGGGGGAGGAGGGAGAGAAATATCATCCCAACCCAAGTGCATCCCATTCGCCCCAAAAGACAGGGAAACGGAGGGTGGGATAATTTTTCCATCAACCCATTATTATGTTTGTGCGTCAAGCACAAAATTGCCGGCGCAAAGGACAGGATGGAAGAAGCTGGGGAGGGGGCGAAAGGGTTGCGGGGTAAAAAGGGAAAGGAAGCCACGGTTCTACACGCCGTCGGTGGCGGCGTGTGTGTGTGCGAAGCTCTGGTCGAATCGATATTACGCCCATTATGAATGCCACACCGGGGTATTTGACGCAAGTCGGAAAATTGGAGCCATCCTTTCGCCTCCCCCTCCTCAAAGGATGTCAGGATCTCTCACAAGACATCGTTAGAGAGAGAGAGAGAGAGAGAGAGAGAGAGAGAGAGAGAGGTGTGTGTATGCGAAACCCACGTCATGTGCCATTACCATTATGCATTATGCAGTACGATGTCGCTAATAATGTTAACCCTTGCCCAAAAGCATTTAAGCCCGATCGCAAACGATAGAACCCAAGGACGAAGCGTTTTGAGCATCAGGATGCTCGTATCCTGCCGAATCCAGCTCGAATCGAACGGTACCTCCAAAACCCCGTAAAAATTCGTGCACGAAGCTTCAAACGCAACCTCGGTTTGTATGTGTAAACCTGTTGCCCCACACTAAGGATCTCTGCGTCAACCGCAAGGACCTCCGGTTGTTTGGTGGGAATATATGACCCACTAAAGGATGCGAAGACAGGCAAAAATAAGCAAAATAAAACGAAAAATAGGTAAAAGAAACATGCCACTCACCATTGACGGGTGCCGCGGTCAGGCCCGCTCGTTCGTCCTTTGCTGTCGCCATCCTGCCTCTGTGTGTGTGTGTGTGGGTGTGCGTGTGATACGATGCCGTTTGAAGGGGGCACGCCGTGCAAGGCGGGATAATTAATTTGGCGCCTCCTTCACCTCGCACCACTCACGCCTTTCTTCGGTCAAGTCAGCCTCCCTCTCCTTCGGCTCGGTTGATTGCAGCACCCCGAAACGGAACGCTTTGCTCCTTGCGAGCTTGCCCCCTTTTTTCGCGGCGAGTTCGACGGGAAGGTAGGATGCCGGTGGTGCGCCCGCGCACGCTCGTCCTGGAAGGGATGGTTTCGGTGTTTGCACTTTAACAGCTGCAGGATAACGAAGCTACGGTTGCCTCTGGTTGCCGCCACCGGCCAGTGGTGCTGGGCGCCGCACACTGTCGTCGGGAACTGGTGCAGGAATGCATCGTGCCACCGGTGTGTGTGTGTGGGTTGCTGTGCGTTTGTACACACCCCTTTACACTCGCAAACCACTATGGCCCGGGTTTCGATCGATCGGTGAATACGTCGGTGTTGGCTGCTGGCTGTTTTAAAGATGATGAACGTTGTCATTAAATGCGGCCTCTGTCAGAGCCTCGCGGGAAGAATTCGTCCTGTGAGCTTATGCGCGGTTTGACAGGTTGCGAATCGGCGGCTGACACCCACGCACACAACCGCAAGCGTTCACAGCTGCCGCCATAACATCACCCCCACGCATTGGGCACGATTGCGGTTTTGCCAAAAACAAAAAAAAAACAAGGCGTCAAAGGGCAAGGGACGAATGTTCCTGGAGTGAACGCTGCTGGGGCGGCGGGATATCAACGGGGGCAATGTTTTCTCTTTTTGCTTTTGTTTTGACAATATACACTCGCACACGCGCTCACACATGCAGCCACCCACACGGGGGATGGATTGCACGCAAGAAAAATAATAATAAAAAAAAAGAAACAACAAAAATCGGGCAATCTATTTTAGCGAAACCGTGCTAGTGCTCCTGCCGGACCCGCACCGTCTGGGTTTCGGTGCAGCTGCACCGAGTGTGTGCGTGTGTGTGTTTTGGGCCACTCGCCCACACCTTTTTCCTGCGCGTACCTTGCTACCCCGGGGCTGGCAAGATTGCAGGGATTGCGAGGGAACCGAAAAGACCAGCCCGTTTGGCGTAGGCGGAGAGTCTGACACTCGTGCGTGTGTGTGTGTGCGTAGAAGTGACGAGTTTTTTCCTGCTCTCGACCCTTCTGAATTGCACGCGTGCACTGCACTTGCGATCACGGCTGCGACTGGGGCGGAACGTGCACTTTTCGGCTGATTATATTGCACTGGCGCCACCTGTGCCACCGTTGCTGACCGATAGGCTCCCCCGGGAGATGCTGGGCACCATTGGAGCAGCCAGCTTCGGGAGTATATCCGCACGCGCGAGCGCGAGAGCACACGGGCGAGAACTGTCAAACTGGTCCGGTATGGTGCTCTCTTGGGAGCTCGAGTGCGTAGAGGGAGAGGAAAATGAAAAAACGTAAACTAACGCAACCGACTGGTGCGAGCGAGAGCATGCGAGAAAGGTCACGCACTTACTCACGCAGAAACGGCCGTGCGACACGGCAGTGAGAGCGAGAGAGCGTGAGAGCGAAAGGTCAAACACGTTCCTACACGACGGAAACCGGACGGCAGTGGTGTGAAATGACACACAATTGACATCATAAAACCCACCCCACGTATGCGTATTTTGCGATAATGCCGCGCTTGGCTCGCAGATGCCAGTGCGACCGAGAAGGAGAATGGACCCCATTGTGCAGGTGACAATTGACCCAACGCGATTTGTTTATTTCGCGAACGCCCGAGGTGTGTGTGGAGGGTTACGCTCCCAATGCTGAGCTGTTTAGTGGGTCTCGGGGTAAAATTAAAAGTCCGCATGTGTGCACGCATACAGTACTGCACTCGCCCAATTGCGGCGCTTTTGTTCTTTCACGTGCACGCAACCAGCGCCTTTGCGCGAAGTCTGCGTCTTGCGAAAGTATGTTGTGTGCTCACTTTCTCTCCCGCCACCTATGCGCACACGCACGCACGCTCTACTCGCTCGCTCACTCTGCCGTACGCAGTGGAGGAGATTTATGGATTCTGGGTGGCTGCTTCTTCTTGATTGGGATTGTGTGCGCGAGTGTGTATTGTTTTCGTTGCGTTGCTAGGGCTCGTTGAATTTCCTAGACTTATTCTGATTTAGATTTTTTGTAGCTTGTTTGACCATACAATTCACTCGTTACTCGTAACTACTGGCTACTATGCTATTAAAATTAATGCATTTTAAATAAATACACACACACGCGCGCGCACTAGCGCATAGGCGAACAAACCTGTAAACCACGCGCTCTGTATTATGTATGAGCGTTGTGCTGGAAAACGAACTGTCCCTGCTTTGGACGCGTGCTGGAATTACATCGTTTGATGGATGGTTTATTGAAGAGGAAAGGCTTTTAAATGAAACCTAAGACGCACGCAGAGGCATGCATGCAAACTTAAAACGGGTTCCGCCAAGCGGCAGGAGGCTTCACTATGCTTAGTTTGACGCCGGAAGGATTTGAGGAACCGTTTGCTGGGCAACGAACACAATTAGAGATCACACACAACACCAATCACTATTTTGTTTCACCGCAATTCACCTGACCTTTCGGAGGAATGCTTGTCGCAGCTTTTTCTGCAACTGCAAAAACAAACCAAAACAAGCCACAAATCAAACAGCCTGGCTTGCTGCGAATCAAGTTCACCACGTCTGTTTAACAACTAAGAATGCTTCTTCTTTATGTTCTTGTTTTTGCTCTTAATCCGCTAGGTTGCACCATTGCTTAATACAGCATTTGTGTAACATGATTCTTTTTCAGATGCAGGAAAATCTTCAACCTCCGAATGGCTTTTCCACTAATGCAGCGTTATCTTCACTCTTGGTTAGCTACATCATGATGATTTTAAGAAATAGTTACATTTTGCAGTTATAGGAAAATGTAATCTTCTTTTGAAAATTTCATATATGACATATGCGATTGATATGTTTATAATACAAGGCTCACGTGCTAAAACGCAACAGACAAAATTTAACAGGTTTAAATTAAATAAACTTGAAAACAATTATTTAGAATCAACATAAAATCCATATACAAATTTGGCTATTTTGCGTTATGCAAAGAAAGTAATAATCTCTATAATCAAATAACAAAAATACCGTCAAAGGCATTGAAGTACGATCAGCTGTCAAACAATACTGTTTGTTTTGATTTTATGCTATGCTATGCTTTCAGTGGCCGAGCATAGCCAGCATACGGAGACCTACGCGACTGCCAGAGTCTTAGCTACTCGCAAGGAAAACAGAGCCGCTTGAGTCTACCAGATATCAGTAAAGTTGCATGTAAGTTTGTTAAGTTGCAAGAGAAGTCGCTTCGTTGTCTGCGCGATAGGTATATATCAAAAAAGAGATGCATGAAAGCGCAGTCGGTTCGTAGTTGCAGTTCGACGATACCTGTGGTTCCAATAAAAACATGCACTTACGTGAGTTTATCGAATGCTGCAACGATCTGGTGCGATGCTCGGAAGACAGTCCTCAAGCGTGGAGATGGGTTGTTGAAGGAGATCATTCGTACATATGCATGAAAAAACGGGAGCTAACGTGTGTGCTTCAGACGAAACAATGCGATGCCGTGCAGGATGAACACTTTGCCGAGCTCAATCTGGAAGCCGATCCGGCATGCGCCTCTAAAAGCGGAATTTTGTCCAGAATGGTACTTTACGAATATCACGTGGTGTACAACGAGAGTTATGCGGTACCTATGTTGCTGTTCAACATCTACGATGAAGGTAAACAAATGTTTGCAGAAGTCCGTATAGTTGTTAATGGTCACCCCTATTATTGACCAACTTTAGGTGGCAGTCGGCTCGACCTGGAAGAGGCCTGGGATGTGCTGAAGATAGGTGATTCAGTTGATACTAGTGCGAAGTACCATGCAGTTACTATGGTACATCATCCAATAGTATTTCGACCATATTTGAGCCTACATCCTTGTAAAACACCGGAACTACTTGATTCTCTTTCGCACAGCGCGAATGCGGTGTTGTCATTTCTAACGACTTATGGGCCTTACGTGAATTTGAGGCAGGATGATTTGGCTGCATCATTGTTACGTACTATCGGAGTCCAATAAATGCAGTTTGAGCGAGAGAATGGCCAAAGAGTTGCAGATTATCGACTGCTGCGGTAGTTGATTAGGGATACAGTTTTCAGAAGTAAGTAATTTTATCTTGTAAGAAATTAGTAAGGAGTGGTAGTTAAGAGAACTAGTCATAATTTAAAAATTATGTCAATTTGTCTTCATTATTCTCATTATTCATTATGTTACAATAAAATGTAATGAATTCCGAATTTGTTAAATCTTGAAGAACAAATTTCATTCTATTAGTGCTAAGTAGCGAAGGTGAATACATTTGTGCAGCATATGTGATACAGTACCGAACGCGCAGGTGAATTTAACCCCAAACAATATGTTTTTCCGTTATGACGAAGCACACGGTTATCGTGGTTCCAAACGGTTCACTAAACCAAAGTGTTGCGATTCTTGAAATATCACAAATATGCTCTGGTGCATCAGAGCAGAGGATAGGCAAAGTTCAAACACGATAAACATTTGCACATGCACGAAGTGCTGAACGTATGACTAGGAGCAGCCCTCTCGACAGAGTCCTAAAAAATGTTCGTTACAAAATGTTCGGAATACGTTCGTGTTCCATGTGGTGTACGACAAACAATCATTTGTACCGAGGACAACAAATGTGAGAAGGATAGTACAATAAGGACATCTATTCAGTGGGGGCAGCGAGTGCAGCCGTTAATTTTTTCCTTTCATCCCGTTTCAGAAGGTCAAAGGCTCAACCTCCATGAGGTACGATGTATCATAGAAGTATGCAACTGAACCGAGCATACCATTCTGGACGAGTTGGATTTGAGATTGATTCCGGCCGAGAGTCCTGTGTCTTTTTAGATTTTTCCGGTTGGCAGTAATCCGCTGTGAATTTTTCTGCTTACCTACGGATAATTCATTGGCTTGATGCGGGAAGATATACCGCCTGTCCCGCAAGAATAGATGGACATTATACAAATGACGACGATTTTGAGAATGCGATCAATTGAATATATGAACGCACAAATCGTTTTGTTTTCCAGCAAAATAACAAATATGGCATTTCAAATAACAAATACAGCTGCTTCGTTGAAGAACGACATGCAATCCTCGGAGTATCATGTTTCGAATTTCCTTCCCGTGTTGGAATGAAGGATATATATTCAAATCCCGGTGATACTAATCCTATGTTATCGTTCCTTCGAATGCACGGAATGCCCGAAGATGATTCGCAGAGATACTGTTAATGTTAAATATTCTTTCTAAAGGAATGGGCTGCATTTATGGAAACGCGACACTAATATAGTACACGGATCTGAAAAATGAATCAAACAACGAAACAAAAATATATAACAAAAACGGTTAATTATGCATTAGCAAATGCGTCAATTTTGTGTATTGATATGTCTTAAAGTTAGATTTTTATTGTATTACGTATACATTAAGGGGAATGTCGACTTTCGCAAGCTTGTAAAATCGTTTCATTGCACAGTTTTGTTGATATGTGCCAACGATGCCGAATCAATTCAGCTAGATATTTTGCATTTGACTATATGTTCACATAATTGACGAATATTCTATAAGTTGTTAATGTATTTTGAACCGAAGCCACGTTTTTGTGTACTTGGTATGAGAACTTATCAATGATGTATCTTATAATCTATCTTTTGAATTAGTCAAATGATTAAATGTACTGGTATTAACTTATAGTTTTTTACAGATTATAGTAAGCATAATAATTTACTGTGTTGTACTGTAATACGAATGATTTGCTAACGTTTTGAAAACATCCCATACCTGGCATATCAATAAATACATAATTTTGAGAGTTTCGTATTGCCAATTCGTAGTAAAGACGCTCGTCACGATGGCAACCGATGATTGCTAGGGATGTATCATCATGGTAACGATCACGTTAGCATAGTTTTCGAAATCGATCGGTTGGTGCAAAATGCTCGTTCATTCTGGCACCAGGATTTGGGCATTCAGAGTGATTTGAAGTATGTGTCTTTGTCGTAGTGCAAAAATGCATCGTAAAAACTTTAACTTTTACTGCAACCAGTTGGTTTTAGATTCGGAAGTCAGGTCGTGTAAATGGCAGTGGAGTTCTTATCGCCGCTATCGTTTCATTTATACAACGTATGGTCACACTATAAACTCTCACTTGCTGGAAAATTCTAAACGCATATTTGCCATTGGAAATACATGTAATATATCGTGTAATGAAGATTCCTGCTTGATGAAAAAAGTTCATCTTTCTCGTCGGCTCAGGGACGACGGTTTAGAGTGTAATTTGTTTTACTTCATTTACCAATTTTCATGGCCGGAAATGAGTGAGAATCCGGAATTATACTTTAATGTACACGATTCAGGTAAGGTAGAAATGGGAAGTGCCAGTTTACAAAACCAATGCTTTTAATTTTAATTTCTTGGTTTAATTTATTCTCATCTAGCCCACAAAAGGCTTAATTTCAATGAGGCTATTGTGGTCTTGGATGCATGCACACAGGATATGGAAAATTGCCCACCTCATTTTGTTGTAGAAGCAAAGCATAAAGTCTTCCGAAAGCCGTTTTTAAAATTTATTGCCTTAGATTTTGACTGGAGTATGACACACTGCGGGAAAGATGATAATCCTATGTTAAACTTTCTTCAAATCTACGGGCCGTTGGTTGGTTTAAATGCATATAGATTGCCTTGAATACGCAGCTATTAATACCAACAGCAACAATCAAACGACAAAAGATTTTGTTACTTAAGGAACTGGTAACTTTTACGATAAAGATCAACTATTTTTATTACGCAGGTTTGAGCAATAATACTCAATGAATTGAAATACTCAATGAATTAAAATAATAAATAAAACAAGGGAATAACGGTAGATAATAAGGTGTGTTGAGTTTATGTTGAGTTGAGTTGAAATTGAAATTTCTAACTAATTTTGTTTTTTTTTTTGCGTTTTGTCATTATTTCTCCTTAAAATATTAATTTGTTCCTCCATTATTTTATTTTGCTTCCTTTTTTACAAACGTTACCGGTAGACTAAACAACAAATAAAATAAGTTATTTAAATTGGTAGCTCGCGATGTACTGTCAAGCCGCAAACTCGCATGGTGTGTCTAGTTATCTCGCTCTCCCACTGGCTCATGTCCAAGATGTTTCGTTCGTTTGGTTTGTTTACACCATCGAGAAACGTCACTTACAGCGTATTACTTCTCGTAGCTGCCAAATCCGTGTTCACGGTGCCAGAGATGTAAACAGACGACAGCGGAACGGCGACCGTCCGCGATTAATTCCATCCAGTCGCAGTTCATTAGCGGATCCAGCAATCAGCTCATTCCAACTTGGTCTTGTTTCGAGTGACCGGCGGTGGCAGTTAGTACAGTAGTAGATACAGACACAGCGCTGTAAAAGGTTGATCCGTGCGTCCAATAACGGCACCTCAACGCGTGCGTGGCCAAGGAAGTAAGCAACATCGTGGTGGCCGCAAAACAACCAACCTCAACCGTAAACACCGCATTCCATGGCCATGCAATCGGCGAACGAAACCTATCTCGGGTTGGACCTAAGCACCCAAAAGGTAAATGCTCAATGTGACCTTTCCCTATCCTTCATCACCAAAGGGCATAGTCGGTCAGGCCCGGACGTTATCACTGCTGTCGTAAAAGTTTTTCAATTTCATCAACCAACAAGCCTCCTATCATTGCTACTCCGTGGATCGATCAGCCAAGGGGTGGGTAGGGTGAGCCGGGACGGCGAGGTTCGCTTCCTCGTGTAAAGCAACCGTATTATCGGCATTGTAAAATGTAACAACCCTATAACCTTTGTTTGATTCGCTGGAACGGATGAACTCGTAAGTGTTGCAGACTTGCCTTTCAGCTAATTTAAATGCATTTATCTGCATTCAGCGCTTATCTGACGTCAGCTAGGTTGCAGTAAACATCGATGAGATAAGCGCGCATCACTATGATCCATCCGTTGATGTAATTTGGGCCATGTAACGGTGCATAGAAATTGTGCGAGCACAAGGTAATTTCGGCCCATCACAGCCGGTGGGTTTTTATAGCCCTGATTTCTCTTTTTCTCGGCGTGAATAGGCGCACGATAGGAAAAGCGAACAAAGCATACGCTTTGCTGTGTGTATGAGCTGCCGGGATTCAATGTTTGATCGATGCTGTTAAAGCGAAAAATTAGATTACCGTACCTTTGATGTCGCTCAATACTTCTGGCAAAGGTCAGCAACAACAGTAGGAAGTTTTTATACGCTTTAGATGTTAACCAACCAGTCGTACTGATAAAACTTCCCCAATCGAACTATCTATCACGTCCATCAAATTTGGAGCCATACAAAACATTCATAACTACAGTACTCACACCTCAGAATCTTAGAATTTGTTCAAAGCTGAGACAGAGTCTCAGAAGAATCTGAAAGGAGATCGAAGGAGTCGAATTTATGCCAAGCTTCGATGTTAAGAATAGTCCTAAATTGAAATGGAATTATGGCGCTTAAGGAAAGGAGAAGGAAATGAAGTCGACGACTGGAATATATTTTGAGTTGCTCGATATAAACCGAAGAGAGCATGAATGCACGAAACCGTGCTAAACTGGTTCTTCTCCTCCTGAATTGCAGCTGAAAGCTGTCCTGTTGAACGCAAACCTCGAGAATGTGGCGCACGCGGAGGTGAAATTCGACTCGGACCTGCCGGAGTTCCGCACGACGGGCGGTGTCAACGTGGGTACAGCTAAAAATGAGTAAGAACATCTCTGCGCAATGGTGAACTATCGCATTACTATCTTTCCGATCCTTTGCAGGTTCTACGTGCAACCGGTCATGTGGATAAAAGCGCTCGATATGGTTTTGGACCGGATTGTGGTTCAAGGTGCCGATCTGAGCACCGTAGTTGCCTTAAGCGGGTCCGCTCAACAGCATGGTTCCCTCTACTGGTCGCGCTCCGGCATCGAGACCCTGCGCAACCTGGATGCGGACAAATTTCTTCACACGCAGCTGGACGATTCGGCATTCACCGTGCACCGGACACCGATCTGGATGGACGGCACAACCGGTGGGCAGTGCGCGGAAATGGAGGCAGCCGTCGGTGGCCGCGATTGCATGGTCGAAATCACGGGTTCACGTTGCTACGAGCGTTTCACCGGACCGCAGATCCGGCGCATCTTCCAGCACCGGCCAGATTGCTACCGTAACACCGAACGCATCTCGCTCGTGAGCAGCTTTTTGGCGTCGATCTTCCTTGGGGATGTTGCACCGATCGACTGCTCGGACGGGTCCGGTATGAACCTGCTGGACGTGCGGACACGCGACTGGTCGGACGTGTGCTTGAATGCTTGTGCGCCAGATCTGCGCGAGAAGCTCGGTCAGCCAGTACCGGCCGGAAGTGTGATCGGGAGCGTTGGTGCGTTTTTCGTGCAACGGTACAACTTCAACGCCGGATGCCGCGTGGTGGCGTTCACCGGTGACAACCTATCCGCGCTGGCTGGTATGAACATCGGGCAGGATTGGCTGGCATTGTCGTTGGGCACGAGTGACACGGTGATGATGCAGCTATCAGCGCCTTCCAACTTACCGGAAGGGCACGTACTTGTGCATCCCACCGACAACGGCTTCATGGGGTTGCTCTGGTATGGTTTTCAGCTTCAAATAGAATACCACACGAATGTTGACCCGTTTCTTTTCGCTTTCCTGCAGCTTCCGGAACGGTTCGCTCGTACGGGATATCTTCAAGCGCGCCGAAGCGAACGACAACTGGGAGAACTTCAGCGAGCTGCTCGACTCCACGCCCCGTGGCAACTTCGGCAACATGGCGCTGCACTTCCTTTCGAAGGAAATCCTACCACCGGTCAAGGGATCCTTGCGCTGGAACCGCACCTCCAGCCTGGAGAGCGTGGAGCAAGCGAAAGGTGTGCTTAAGTTCAGCTCACCCCAAACCGAGATCCGGGCGCTCGTCGAAGGTCAAATGTTAACGCGCAAGGCATACGCAACCGAGATGGGCTTCAGCTTCGGGGAAAACACAAAGATCCTTGCAACGGGCGGCGCATCGGCGAATCGTTCGATTCTGCAGGTCGTATCGGACGTCTTTAATGCGCCGGTTTACACGCAAAAGACAACCGAGGCGGCCCTTATTGGGGCTGCCTACCGTGCTAAGTACGCGCTGAGTGTTGCCCGTGCCCGGGAAGGATCCGGTGATGGCAAAGGCCAACCGATCGCACCCGGTGCTTACTACGACTTCATTGCCGGGTTGTTGCCTCACTCGGTGACGCGCGTTTGTGACCCGAGCAAGGACAGCGAAGCGATTTATGGTGCGATGGTGATGCGATACCGCGCGATGGTGAGCGTTATGCTCGACCAGCAGGACTAGCGGTGCTGGCCTTGTGCAGGGGCACACTCTATACATTCCATATTCGGTGATAAATCGGGCCCGTGGCCTCACGCGTGCCTTTACGGACATTGAATCTTTCGGGAACAATATTGCGCCTTGACGGTGCTCTCATGAAGGCTTCATCCTGGACGCGGGAGCATAGATACTTTAATAATTCCATGAAACGCGATACGCGATCGTGAGAGCAAACCAACGCGAGAAGCTCTAAAGCCAAGCGAGTAGTTTTATATTTTGTTACATTTTTTTTTTATTATTCTGCAAAAGCCTGTTGTTACCTACGTCTTCTTCGGCAGTAAAATAAAACACAACGACCAACTAACTCCATTGTAAAGGTGCGATAATTGTCGGCTATTTGGTTTCTTCCACAGATAGCATGTTACTGCGCTACTAATCCTTGCGACGTCTTCTGACACTGCTGGAGCTGGAGCTAGCAAAGAAAGCTACACCCGGGGCTTACCAACCCTAAGTCCGGGGGAACCTTTAACGAAGCTTGCAACTGACCTAGCGGAGAGGTTGCTGACACGCTACTACCATACAACAACCTCCCGGAGCGCTGGTGCCTTCGTCTAGGCGCGTATATGGTATATAAGCAGGGCGCAATGGTAAACGATAGATTAGCTACGTCGTCGCATTAGCGGGTGCGTCACGTTGAGTGAGTGCGATTCAATATTTAATGGTGTTGTTAACCGGGAAGGAACGCCTCAGTCCCATGCATTTCTCCCGATCGATGAACAGCGCGTCCACCTTCTGCTTCAGGTTGCTCTCGAGCTGTGACTTCGTGCGGAGCAGCTGTTGGTGCTGTGCCTCGGCCTCCTGCAGCTTGCGGTGTAGTGTCGCGACCGAATCCTGGATCGTGCACACCTCCTCCACCAGGCGCAGGTGAGCGTTGTCGCTGTTTTGGGTAACAGGAAGGCATGTTAGTGAATGAACGGTCGTGGCCATCTCTAGCTTGGAGGTGAATGTCGACTTACCGACACATCTCGATACCCGGGCGGTGTGCTCGCGCCTCCAGACGCGTCTGGGCCACCTTCATCGGGTTTGATTTGTCGTTAATCGCTTTACGCAGCAGCTCGATGTGCTTCTCAACGTCAAATATCTCCTGCTGGGTCTGCGGATTGGTATGGTAAGGTGATGTTGAGTTGGAATTTAATAAGCAACGCACAAATTGCTGCCAAACAGACCGACCCAGGTGATCTCTTACCTTGTGCAGATGCAGCTGCATCTTGCTCTTCGCCTCCAGCATCTCCGAGGCGCGGTTGTTGAACGCGTTGTTCGTGTTACTCCAGCAATCCCACACGGACGTGGCGACGGCGTTGATCAGCGATTCGGCATCACTACGTAGCTGGCAGGATTTCGAGCGTTCCGAGTGCGAGCTGTGTGGGGACAGGCGGACATGATGCAGTATACCTAACCTAGTGAGCAGCTTGAGCACTTCTACTTACTTGTTGATCCGGGTGCTGCTCGAACCGGACCAGGTTCCTGGTGTACTGACGGTCGGGTCATACTTCTCGATGCCACCGTAGTAGTTAATGCCTCGACTGTAGTTGTTGAGCTGTTTGAATACGAGGCAGATCGGTTAGATAGGAGGCGTTTTTCGGGCACGTCCATCACTCTGCGGAGACCGTTACCTGATGGCAGATGGAATCGATCCCAAGGGCCGACTCCTTATGGCTGATGTCATCCTCCAGCGAATGCTGCGCAGCTCGGCAGTCCGCCAACTGCTTCGTGATCTTCGCCAACAGCTGCGACAGCTTCTCCTGACTCGCACGCAAGTTATCCACCTCCACCAGCAAGCTCTTCTCAACATGATCATGCACCAACTCGATCCCCTTCCTAGACTCCCGATGGTACAAACACTCCTGAGCAATGTGCAGCGGCGGTTCCAGATCCTGCAGCGCCTTCTGCACATTCCGCTTGGTGTCAGTCAGCTGAGCCGACTCCGCAATCAGCTTCTCCAGCTCAGTCGTCAGCTCATTGCGCCAGAACGTGATGTCAGTGATGCGCTCCCCAATACGCCGTGCCGCATCTCGCTGACCCTGGGACGTCTTCTCATCCGTCTCGCGCATCAACCGGACCGCCTCGGAGCGTACTTTCTCGGAGTAGTTGCGGTTCTTGTCCGCATCCGCGTACGTGCAGACGTTCGACGTCGTCCACTCGTTCGGGGTATAGCGCGTGTACAGGGCAGCTCGAGCCGCATGTTGTGGATTCCGCTCAAATCCAGTTACCAGGTTCGGGAAGGTAACCGGATCTGCACACATACCCGAGGGTGAGTAGGATGACGCCACCAGCTGGTTCGTGATGGGTTGCTCATGCAGAGGCGTCACCTCAACTGCCTCGTAACCCATCGTAGGTCTCCACGGGTGCGAACGTGGTGTCTGGTAGAAGGTTCCCGTCTTCGCCGGTGGACCCGAGATTTGCTCCATGTTGTGGGTCGCGTGTGTCGTCGAGCTCCAGGGCTTTCCAGGGCAAAAAGCGCGTTTCGTGGGGGAGTGGGGAAAACGAGAAGCAAAAACACGAGTAAGCAAAGATGGACGACGTGTGTCGGGAATTGGATGCGCTTTCTGAAGCGCCTCTCGGACCAACTTCCGCTTGAAATAGCAAGAAATGCCATCAGGCGAGCAAACCGATGCCTTCCGAGGTGGAATGTGGTAATGGATGGTTTCCGCTGGCAGCTTCCCGGCATACCGGAAGGGGCCGTTCTGTGGGCCGTTACAAATGGGTCTGGCTTTCCAGCGGGCGTTCTATGAGGGCCTGCATTCTTGACCTGCGGCCAGTGGTTTTGCATGAACATCAGACCGGAGAACACCATCTCAGGGAAACCACTGACGGGTGTCGGGTGTCTAATGTCTTGCTCGGTACGTCAATGGGTTTTGTGTCCGTGGGTGGGTTTTGTTTTAATGGAAGTAACCTGCGGTGTTGCTTCGTATTCCCAGCCCACTTCAAGACACATCTCATGCAGGATGCAGAGCAACCACAGGCGGGAACTGGGCTGCCGGAAAACGGGCCACCATTGGGAAAGCGGGACCGAAAGAAAATGGCTCAAGTTTGCCCATAGTTCAGAGAGCCCTGTGTAGCTGCAAATGAAGATTTACTGCCAGCTGGCGCGCCGTTCCGTTGATTGCTTTTGCCTACTACTGCTTCGCGTACCACCGAAGGGTGAGTCTTGCAAAAGGGATGCAACGAAAGGGATAATAAATATAAACACGCTCCACGCGGCTCAGTGTACACGCACGCGGGCTGAAGCAAAAAAAAAATGTAAAGAAAGGACTACAAATTTATGCTAATTATAAGTGCCGATTATCTCGCATCTTTTGTAACCGTGTGTGCGTGGCGTGGTCCAATAAATAAGGGCGTATGAATCCACGGCACGGCGACGGCTCCTTTTTTATTTATTTTGATAATCAATACCTCCTCTTAAACGTTCGCGACCCTTGCTTCGAGGTACTTCTGCAACGGGTTGAGGGTCTTAATCACGCGCGCAAAATGAAGCATGCTAATCGTGGGTCTTGTAAAAAAAGAACGAAAAGCAAAGAAAAGTCAAGAAACAAAAAACCAACTCGAATCAACAACCAAGCGCCTCCAGCCAACGCAGCGCAACCGTCAACGGTGGAAATATGACCCCGTTTTTCCATAATTGGAGCAACTACTTGGCGTGGCTGTCAGGACGAGCTGACGGGCTACCTTACGTTGCCATGGCGTTGGGTTTGATCGTTGGTGGGCTTTCGTTTGGCCTCCATCCACCGTACTTCTGGTGATGGTAGGGTGAAAAGATATTAGGCGCTTGGATTCGGAACCCTGGCACGAGGAAGTAGTACAAGTAGGACTCGTTGCTGTTGGTGCATTGATATAATAAGCACTCAGCGGGTCCAACATGGTTCAATCGTTCTGATAAAGCGAGATGCTGTCAGAGAGCTCGCTCTGTGTGGAGGTGCATAATCCTTGCATAATTTGATAGGGGAATTTCAGCACGATTCACATGACTTTTCTTTTTGGAAAGGGAATTATCTTCGTTCGGTTGAAACGGGCTTTTTCACATGCTGTTGCGAATCTTGATCGGGATCTGGTGTGGTGCGAGAGAAGAACTACGTGCGTTGAGTGTTGATTAAGTGAGAACGGTCCCAAAATGCACGTCCTCTCGGTATAATTACTTGCACTTCGTAGGCCATGGTTGATGGCGGTTGAACGCCCGATGACGGTGGGGCTTGACAACACTTGCTTTAATCACGATGTCACTGCAAATCCGTACAGCTACTCACAGACGACGCACACTTAACGTTCGCTTCATTATACGCACGGCTAGGCTTTTTGGATCAAGTTTCCGTGAGATGCCTTTGGAAGTTCTGCTCCAATGACAGGTTCTGAAGCATTTACATCAAAAGAGCACCCTTAAAGGCTCCCAACATCGGACGTACCGTGGGGTTTTACTTCCAAAACTTTACTTCTTGGTCCACTTGTAACGTCCTGTTAACGTTTGGCTTTGATCCCCTAATGAACACGTCGTTATCCTGTTGTTTATCTTACGTCAGGAGTACCTCAGACTACGCTCACCACGCACCAGAGCGCTCTGTCACCGTTAACTTTGTTCTTCGTTCGATTCTAAGATCACACATTCCGGACCAGCTGGTTGATCGACAGATGCAGCCCTCAAGAGCGCTCTCGCTCAAGGAACCACATGAACACCTGCGAGGAGCACTAGGTCTAGCCTCCTGCACTCGCCAACAGGCAATCGCCGAATGAACCGAACCTGTACCCGTTCAAGCCCATTTTTACCACCCAGCGAGCCAGGAACTGTTCACGAGGTCCTTCAATACGCTCCGGTCTATTTATGGCCCTATTGCCCCATCACTTTACTCCTCGCATTCGTGACGGTGGGGCTTTCGCGAATTTCGGTACGTGTCGGTTCACCCTCAAACCCCTTCACCGCCAGGGTTACCCTTCAAACGCGTCAGCGAAAAAGCGGAACACCATCATCGATCCACCGCCATACCGGATGGATCAGAAAAGCCCGCGAGTGGAACCAAATTCGCTAACCTGAACGAATCCTTCGCTGGTTGGGGGCAAGCTGATTTATGGATATTCCGTGCAGCGCCCCCTAGCGGTGGGAGGCGCAAATCATACCAGCTCGATGTATAGTTTATGGCCGTACTCGCTATTGTTTCCGGTGCGTCGTGTTGGAGCTGTTTGTTTCGAGAAAACCCCCTCGAGAAACGCCGAGCCTCGGAAAAGCCACGCTGGAATCAACAATACCCATCGATTGGCCACGGTTGGCTTTGGTTTCGCCTTCGGTTTGTATAATCCATACTGTCAAGGAAATCATAGTTTTGGCAAAAGTTCACCACCCACCCCCGGAAGTACGGAAGCCGCGTCGTGCTGCTGCTGATGTCGTTGTTATTCGCGCGCTAGGCGAAGCTAGGGGCGCTCGTTATCGTTGCCGTTTTTCCTCGGCAGGACCTCGTTCCTTTTCGGTAAGCGGGTAAGCCATTGTCGTGGCACCGTTTTCCGTTTCCGCAAGCGCAATTTTGTTGCGGTCCCGGTGGAAGGTGCCGCGTGAGATGCCAGTTTTTTTTTTTGCAGGCCAACCTGCTGGGACGTTCCCGGTTGTGTCTGGCTCGGATGGCGTGCTGCTCCCTTTTTTTCTCTCGTTTTTGTTGTTGTTTGGCCTTCCCGTTTCTCTAGTGCGCGCTTCCTGCCAGCCACCCTGAGCCATCCACCCTGAAAGGGAGCACGTGAAATGCCGTTCCGGCTGCAATTCTCAATAAGATAATGGGCACATTTCGCCCCGGCCAACTTGGGCGCAACAATGACGAGCGATTTCGTTTGCTTTTTGCGCTCGCTTTTGCGCGATGTGTTTCGGCGCGTTCCCGGATGTGGGGCTTGATTCATATTTATTAGCGCTACTTGTTTTGTGTTAAGAAGACAATAGAAGACGCCACCATTGGGGGTTTTTTTCCCGCAGCCTTAATTCTTGTTAGTGTGTGTGGGGAGGGTTTTTTTGTGGATAAAACGCCTGGATCTAGAATAAATGGTTGTCTTTCTGGACTAGCTTTGGTCCACTTGAATGCATGTGAAGAGTTGAACTTAGTGAATCGTGGGACCCACCAGAAGGACAAATCACGAACTGTCAAAAGCATGTCACAGGGTATTGTGATGCCCACAGTTACGGATGAAAGCGAGGTGAGGTTTAACGTACAAATCTGGTTCTTATAGCTCAGGAAGCTTAAGTGTACATAACTACCACAAGTCTGGGGGGGCACATAGCAGCGATTACAACTACAATACACCAGAGAGCAAGCAAGTAATTGTTGCTAACCGCTCTCGCTATTCTGATCACATGCGAGGTGTAATTTGCATCCGGTACTGTGATGTTCTGCAATCGATATGGCACATTTGTTGGCTTGTACGACGCTCTGCCGTGTGGCTTTTGAAGCTTAGAAGCTTAGAGAAAAAGAGCAGAAAACCCCAAACCTGCAACAGCAGACTACTTACGGTCACGCAGCCGGCCATCGCCGCCGGAGCTGTTGCTGTCAAACCAATGACCACAGACCACCGTAGATGCAGCACAAAACAAGCAGTAAGACAACCCTAAGGTACCGGGCGCTTTCTTGGGCGCCTCGTCACCTCCAGAACATCCTCCCGAGCGCCCAGCATTTAGCTGCGAAATTTCACACTTTCCCAATCACACGCACACGAAACCCCGGGGCACACGTACGGGCGCACACATTTTGCCATGCTCGGGTTTCCACGCGATGTCCGGAGGGTGTCTTGCAACTTACCAGTGGTACGCTGGACTTCCGGCTCGAATGCATGAACGTGTTGGCATGCAACGCCTGCGAACCGGCACCATCGTAGTCGCTCGCTCCTTCCCAGCACAGCATCGTGTCGGGATGGGGGTTTTTTGGGACGTGAAAACAATTTGTGCGCCTCTCAGAAGTCGCGAATTCCAGCGGGCTCCTACGCTTTACCAACCACTGCCCAACCACTCAAACACCGCGGGAGCTGATTAGATCGGGCATGCTCACGCCTCCGCTGCTACTGGTGAACTACTGCTCCCGGGTCCGTGATCCTCGCCCACGTGGTGGAGGTTAACTTTTCGGGATTTAGCGGGGATGGTTGGTGCGCGTTTGGTGTGTTTTTACTTTTGTTTTTCCCCGGTGCGCTAGTGCGGCCGCTTTGTTTCGCTTGTTTTCGCGAGCCCTTCCGCCAACGTTCTGCGAGCGCAAAACGCGCTACAGGGCAATGCGAAATAAGGACAATCGATGCGCATGCAAGCCGAGCCGCTAACCGACGTGGCCGTATTGGAACGAGGTCAGCTACGACTCCGACAACGATTCCACCCCAAACTCTAAGGGTGGTATGAGGCCAGTAGCGTGCCTTTTGTTTCCCGTGCCATGTTTTTTTTGTTTTCTTTTGCTGTTTTGCCTCACGGGAACCCACGGCGGGACGGGTCGATGGTTTACTGGAACGGGTAAACGGGAACCCTACATGATCCGGGACGTGAACTACTGCCGCTGGTTCTGGAGCACTTCGGGTGCGAGGTTTTCCTGTGGGAGAGGCCCGCATGATGATGGCAAATGAGCGCAACCGTTTGCGGATGGCACTGATAACGGAACTGGGGCTCGGTTTCCAAACGGAGGGCCACTCTGGAGGGTCGATAATGTGTAAAACACTCGATTCTGGGAAATGGGTCTTCCTCCATAGTACAGGAACGGGCTTGATTTTGGGCATTGGAGCGTTTACATTGGCCATCGGTGTCGTCCTCGGTAGTGGAGGTGCGAAAAGTAAAAGGATATGCACGATGTGACCTTCATCCGGGAGTTTCCGGTCAATGGGGAGCTCGTTGGAAGAGTCAAGTACATCGCATGTTTGATCCATACTCCAAAACGAAACAATAATGCTTCAGTTTTTTTTATAGCATTTGAACTTTGGGACATGAAATTGTCTGGAACTATGCAGCTGGTATATTTTTCATTTAAATTAAGAGTTATTTATATATTGATAGTTTTACTATAATAATATGATTAGGAAGAATTAGGAATAATATGATTAAGACAAGATTATTTCCTGTACAGACACCGATACACGCTTAGTAGGGATTCGTTATTTGAATGTCATTTCCGTTACATTTTCCAGGATCTTTAGTACTTAATAGCAGCAGCACACCGATGGCGCATCGAAGCTGCTTTGGCTGGGATTACCAATTGGATTAATACCCAAATCCGCCCCAATCGCGCTACTTCTATTTACGGTTTAATCAGAATTGACAAATTGCTTTGCACCTGTCAAACTCCACAAATGCGACACGCCGGAACGTCCGGGAAAGCACAAGCAAAAAAAAAGAAAAAAAAAAACAACACACACACACACCGAAACCTGACGCTATGTTGCAGGTGCGAATGAAGTGAATTAATTGAGGGTTTCCCTGGAAACTGGCTTTATCTGTTGGCGGTTTCCCATCGATACCGTGCGCCCGTTTTTCATTCGCTGGCTTGGAGGTGTTGGAGGTGTTTAAGCTGTCCTTAAGAGCTCTTCAATCTGGGTGTGGGATGCATCCCACGTGTTGAAGGTGACGATAATGAGCTTCGAGGAAAAGTGGAGGAAAAATTGTCACAAAGCGATGGCACAAGCAATGGCCTTTTCGGTGTTAATTCCGGAGACGCTGTATGGTTTTGTAGCGTTGAACGGGAACGCTTGCTGTAGTCGTTATATAGGGTTCCTTCACCCACGCGTGGTGTTGAGTTCACAATGTGTGCTTTATTAATATTTCTGGAAAAGCGGAAGACCCAAAAGTGGCCATTCTGTAGAGAGTTTCGCGCCAGTACACGTGTAAAATCGCCTCATTTCACGTACAGCTCCTCAGGCGCTCTCGCAGCTATGGAATTGACTTGCAAACCAAGCTCGCTTGGTGGGAACAATGACAGCTGGTTGATTTTTCGACCTCATCCGTGGTTTGGAGGTGTTTTTTGGGATCGTTCCTTTTATTTTTATCTTTTCCTTTTGGAACATCCACTCCGGCTGAATGGCCGCCGGCGTGGTTGAGCTGGATATAAAGAGGTATGACCACTCGAAAAAAAAAAACAAGAGTAGTAAAAGGCAACTCATCGGGGGTACAAGCTGCACAACTGACCTGTAAAGCCGAACCACCCGGTGAAAAGCCACTCGTGTGGAGGCTGGCACGGTCTGGCCAACAATTAATCGAGCGCACTCGACGCCAAAACGAAGGGCCTCGCTGGTGGGGAATAATAATAAAAGATGAGCCGTGGCGAAAATGGCGAACGTGAACAGCAAAAAATGAGGCAGGCTTGGTACGCAAGGAAAACAAAATAAAGCGAAAAATAAAATTAAAAAAAAAAAAACTGGAGCTTGGGAACCGTTCCCGAAACGGAACTGAAAAGAAATCTACGAAAGCATCCTGGAAAGTGAGCTGTTCATTCAACTGCAAATACTACTAACCGATTGCGAAGAGAGAGAGAGAGGGAGCCGCTGGGCCGTACGATAGGTTTTCCCTGGTAGAGTAGGGTGGGAAAAACAAAAAAAAAACCATCCCCAAAACGGGCGCTGAGCGCTTACCGCGAATGGAGGCGCTTTTCCGCCATCCCACGGCGTGGGAAAGCGAGGGTGAAAGTGCGAACGAGCGAGAGAGAGAGAGAGAGAGAGCTAGGGGGAAAGCCCATCCTCAGCAACAATGCGGAGGAGATTTATTTTCTGAAACAAATTTTTATTTTCCGCTCGCTAGTTTTTCCGCTTCGCTAGCCACCGTGCCCGTAATGAACAGGGAGAAAAGCGCATGGGAAAACGAGGGCCACGCGGGTGGTGGGTGCGGGGAGGGGGGGGGGGGAGGGGGTGGTTGCTTGCGCGTGTGCACACAAAACAAAGGACCAAAGCGAACGAGACGAAGAAGAGATGAAAGAAAAAAGCAAAAAAAAAAAATCGAAAAAAATGTATATATGGAAAAATGCCCCATCACCCCCGGTTAGTGCGAAACTCGGCAGATTGGCTTCGTGTGTGTGTGTGTGTGTGTGTGTTCGGAGGTTCAGTGTGCCCTTTTCCCGGCCACTTTCCACGAGTCGGTGACCGTCGAAATCCCACGAAAACGAAAGCCACCCGTTTGCAGGCTGATGGAGCAGCTAAGCGAAAAATCGCAGTAGCTGAGCCCGCTTTTCCCGGTGATGGTGGAAATTGATGTTTCCCACGGTGGATGGAAACCCCCGTGCCAATGATCTACTCCTCGTGTGTGTGTGTGTGTGTGTATTTGTGGAGTCGTTCAGCAAACGTCCATCGTTTGGAATTATGGGAAGCCAATTGACGAAACAGTTTCCACCTGCCGCGGGATGGGAAAACTATGACTGGCGAGGCTCAACAGAGGCCCCCGTTTTTCACAGAAGACGCTTATCCTCGATGTGTGCCCAAACAGGCAAATGATGTACGCGAGCCGATGCGCTAAAAGTGGCCGGATAAACTCAGATAGTGCGAGTTGCAGATTTGTTCCCCATACCGTTGCAGGAACTTTCGAGCTACTTTCGCCCTGCAAACTCCCTTATCGACGCACCAACACCACCCCCACAGGTGGACGAAACCGATCGCCGAAGCGGTACCTGCGCCCCGATAACTCGTCTGTTCGTCAGGTTTGCAGGAAATCTAACGGGCCTCCAAAACAAACCATTTCGCCATCAGGGAGCGCTTTCGAGCCACCGAAATCTAGTGTCTTCGCGTGCCGGTTGCCTTCCACAATTCGCTCTAATTGGATCGAGCGCGTGCGTTTCCACCCGCGGCATGGGTGGAAAAAGCTCCTGCCTCCCCTCCCCCACCCCCCAGCCCCCCGGAAAAGTGTCGGTTTGGCATTTTTACCAGCAGGAAGTATGGGTACGGTTTCTCGCGGCTGGGATTTGCTAGCGCTTCCGGGTGGATGCTGCTTCCGGCCTCTTGTGCGCTTCGTGCGGGGAAGCTCCGTTGACCGAAACCACCCTCCCCCCCCCCCACTTGGGGGCAACCAACCGCGACGTGCGTGTACGCGGCGCGCCTTACTCCGCTCAGCACCGGGGAAGCTCAGCGCGCACCGCGGGAAAATTGGGAAAATTGTGATGAAATTTGTATTCACCGGTGGCCGGGGGCTGATTGTGCGCGTCGATTGGCACCTCGGAGGATTCGCGCGGAATTCGCGGTAACGCGGGCGCGAGATTTCGCCGCAACAAAACCTGAACGGCTGCACCGGAACTCGGCTGCTCAGGTTCTTTGCCATCCTGCGCGCGAGGAGGTGGAGAAAAGTGAAGCGAAAAAAAAAAAAAAAAACCACACGCCGAGCCAAAACATGAAAACGCACGCGAAAAAGAAGCACACAAGCGGGGTAAAGAAAATGAAAAACGAACGCGAAAGCAATCCAGCATGCCAGAAACGATCCCGACCGGGTAGAGGTTGGCCACGACGTCTTCACATTTCAACTCAACTGCGCGATACGAAACATCCATCCTGCACGGGGCGGGACTCTCCCCACGGGTCCACGCGCCTCATCGCCCCGCACACAGATCCCAGAGGGCCAATCAGGGCCCCGGGGCTGGTTCGAGCTGGCTGGCTGAGATCGTATCAGGCTCGAAGGAGCGCAATTTCAACCAGATACTAGCTTCCCATCGTCTGTTGTAGTGTTCTATTTCGCTCCGTTGGCTACGGACGCCAAAAGCCTGCACGCCGGAGCCAGGGAAAAGCGTGCCATTTTGCCCCGGGTACGGGCGAGATGCGAGCGAGAGAGACAGCAGCCACGAGCGCTTGAGTGAGAGCGAAAAGAACCCACCACCCACCGTATCCTGTCATCGTCTAGCTTTTGTTGCGCGCAAAGCGTTTCCGGTTTCCGAGGGAATTATTAACGATAAGTAAAGCCTACAGGAAAATCTAATAATGTCTTGAAAATATCTTCAAACGTGATGAAACTGCTGATTTCGTTGTGCGGGGGCTTTGGCAATCGTTTGCCTACCGTTTGACAGCTTGACAGGACGTGCCAGGACGTCCCCCCCCCCTCATCCCGAAGTGAGCGGGAAGGGTGGATGGGGAGGCTCATACACCTGCCCGGGCCTCAAACAGGGTTGGGCCCCGGTAGAACGCGCTTCGGTTGCTCGGGCGGCGCAGAATGGCAATTTCTTTAACCTCATAATTGAGCAATTCCCATTACGCTCGGTTGCAGATTGAACCGCACATCGTTCGCACCCGGGCTGCTGGCTGTGTGAGGTGGCATGTGTGTGTGTGTGAGTGTGTATGTATGGAAAGCATGAGTGGGGTGTTTTCCGACAAAGCGCCAAGCGGGGTGTAGAAAAATAGCCTCATACCGATGCGTACCGTAGCCAGTTGCTGCACCGGAAGCGAATGAAGCTGCACCGATTTGTGGCGCTGCAGTTTTCGGTACCTCGCGAGCCGGTTTTGAACCATCACACGGGAGCCACCGGAGCTGCTGCATGTTGCCACGGCCAGTGGCGTCCATTTCGTAAATATTGCCCCAAGCTTATATACCTGCCGTCGACCCGTCAATGGACCACTAATGAATTCCACTTAGCTTTCGCGCTCGTCCATTCAGCAAACACACGCAAGACCCCTGATATGCTTTGGTTGTGCGTTAGCGACTGGTTTGACAGCGAACCGTTACCGGTGTTACGGTGAGAGTTCATCGTGTTGCGTTAGCGATGGTTAAGAGATTGAAGGAACAACCGACGCGTGTTTCAGAACAGCGAGCGGGTGAATTTGTTGTGTCCTCGAGCCGTATATCGCAGTGTGTCTCACCCTGCGGGTGGTTAAGACTTTGAGAACAAAGCCAAAGCTGCCAAAGGCACACTGAGGCGTAAATCCACACGCAAACACACGCACACGTACGAGCAAACCAAGCAAATACGTCCCACACGCCCGGTAGGATGGCTCTTTGACGTGGTGATGTTTGGTATTTTGCTTACCATACGCTCGGGACCCTAGCCGGGGGAGATATTCGTGGGCGACCTAAAGTTTTGCCTCCCTCCACCCCCCCCCCACCAACCTACACCCCCTAAAGCCCCCGTTTCCGTGGCTGACAGCCGGCATTACAGTTCGTGTGGTCTGTAATCATAGATCGCTTGAAATTGCAAACTAATTCCAAGGATCTCAAGCTCCAATCCGCAGGCCATTCTGCCACCGTGGGGCTTGTGGTTGCCCTCGGAAGCCGCTCTCCGACCTCGTAGGGTGAAGCTGATGTAGGAGATTTTTATTTCAAAGCAACCGACACGTCAACACGGCGATGGAATGTCCATCATTACCGTTGCGCGCCCGTACCGGTCGATCCTGGGGGTTTTGCACCATTCCCGGAGGCCGTATTTGTGGTTGACTGGCTTCGGGTAGTGCCTGTACGCCCATTGTCCTGATGGTGCAGATGAACCGGCCCTCGGGCAAGGCGTAATTGGCGAGCGCGCTTGGGGTTGGATCGAGTTACGGCTTGCCGCTACACATTCGATAATGTTTGCCCAAGGAGGCGAATGATCTTGGACTCGCGTGTGCGTCCGGGAAGTGGGAAGAATAGACGAGCGCACTGAGCGAAGGTTACGTGATTTGGGAAGCTGTAATATTAGCGGTTGCAGTTGTTGTGGGAGTGACGAGCTACCTGGCGTTGTCAATGGAAGCAGTGGGAATGGATAGAAGGATGTTTCGGAATGCTTGTTGAGCCACGACATGTAACATAATTACTAGCAGCAGTCTCTATAAAGGTTCTATAGGTTAGCAGGCGTAGTAGGTCGGTATTAGGATTTATGATTTATGCAGTACACGAAGCATGATCCAAAATGATGGATCGAAGCGAATAATGATAACGAGCTGATATCGGAGTTAGGATATCTCCCAAGCTTTCCAGCTCAACATTCTCCTGCAAAAAGAAATGAGTCGAAATTTAATCGACTTCTCTACTTATTAGATGCAAAACAGCGAACTCCTGCCTACATTTACGCGTACATTAGAAAGATGGTGGTTGTTTCAGGCTTCATTTCCAGACCTCATTCGTTTCCTCCTCTCAGCTCGAGCGGTAAGCTCACATAATCCTGCCCCAGCTTGCACTGGCTGGCTGCACGTCTCTCCCATGCGTTCCCGGTACTCTAAAATAATAAATAAAGTCAATTTTAACAAGCACCAGAATCAAAGAACGCCGAAACGAGTCACGACAGCGAGATCGCACCGGAGCTCAAACCGGCGACGGCTGTCATAAATCATCGCATAAATAAGTCAACGTTTCGCGAGCGCCCGCGCCGAAACGATGACTTGACGAAAACGCTAGCTGACAGCGTGGAGGGGGAGCGTTCGTCTGGCTCAGGGCCACTGGGAAACCAGGTGGCAGGTTAGCAGCAGTAGCAACAGCAGCAACACCAGCAACAGCAACAACACCAGCAACAGCAGCTGCCTCAACTGAGCCCGGACTGGCGATGCAACCTGACGGATGAGCATTCATCATAAACCGAAACGAACCGAAGCTGGGATACACGCTGGAGATATGGTATGTATTTCTTCCCCGCTGTCTCACGAACTCCCCTGTGTGATTGTCGTGGAGGTAGAGGAGAGAGAGAGAGAGAGAGAGAGAGAAAGAAATGGCCCAGAATGAAAGCGCCAGCAGGTACCACCGTTGCGCTTGGTATGGAAATCGGAAACGTATTTTTGCTCGAATCGAAACGATTTGCATTTTCCCTGCTGCTAGAAGCGGGTGGCCGCGTGGCCGTGAAATTATCGGCTGCACTTGCAAGTGCACTCGCTCGGAACAGCAGCATTGCTGGTAAGGTGCTTGGCGTGTTTCGAAATGGGACGGAAATCAAACTGGAGTGTTGCATAATTTATCTGGCCGCGAGCGGTGAAGGTTGGCGAGCACGAGTAAAATAACAAAAAAAAACCAGTAACGAAACCGAGCGGAACGGCTTCAGTAACTACGGGCCAATCGGTGGCCGCAAACGAGGGGACACGTTTGTTTGTTTATACTGCCACCGTTGGGGGGTTGAAGGTTGAGAAAAAGGACACGATGTTCGAATTGGGAGACGCGTGGATCGGTGACGGATGAGCGGACCGGGGGACAAATGCATTGGGAAAAGGTTTTCCACGAGGTGAAATAAAATATACGGCAAACCAGTGAGAAAAGAAGGGACAAAGAGAGATGAAAGAGATGAAAAAATCACCTCAAAAAAGAAATGGGAAGCGAAGCTGGACTTTAGGGGATTGTGATTCCGAGTGGACGAGCGCGTCCAAAGGTTTCCCGGTGGCATTCGCTGCTGAGCCAGTGGCCCATTCCACCTAATTTAATCGCATAACAGCACCGGGTGGAACTGGCCGAGCGAACGAATGAATTCCGGCGGCGAAACGGGCACAAAAGAACGGCACTGAAACGCAAACGAAACGATGAATGGCGATGGAAAATTACCATGAAGGATTGTTTCGCCACGCTGCGCTCCTGGCCACATATCATCCGTGGCCGTCCTGGGCGATGGCAGATGCGGTCACGATGGAGATAGCGAGCGGATGCAAGGGTACGTCGCGCAGGATGAATGTTATAAAATAATAATAAATCAACAACGGGGGCTGCATTTGTTTGAGGGAAAGGCGAAGCAATTTGCTACCGGTGGCGTGGCCGCGTGCGTAGCGGGTGAGATGGACAAAATGAATAAAAATACAATTAAAGAACGAAGAATAAAGCCATACCGATACAGCCAAAAATGGCACGCGGTAGCAAAAATGCACGGTGAGCAAATCGATCGATAGTACTGGGCACTATGGGAGCCGAAAAATGGCTCAACTATTGGTCTGTCTCAACAATGCAAAAGTCTTATAGGATCAGAGTAACAGATGGTAGTACGAGTTGGAAGATGTGTGCATTTCTCTTGCACCAAAAGGAATTTTCAAAAATAAAATAAATCAAGTATTTGTAAAGCTTATTGAAAATTGTTCTGAAAAGTACCAGGCGCCTCTATCGATAGTTCCGAATCTTGTGGTTTCTCTAGAAATACTGCTATTTCGATTGTAAACCATCCATGGTGCTCTAGTGGCACAAAAATTTTTATTTTTTATCTTCTTTCTTTACTTTCATTTTTTCTGAAAACCACGAGGCGCCTCTACCGATAGTGACGAATATTGTAGTTTTTCTAGAAATATTATTATGAATGTTGTAAATTCTTCAGAGATATTGTTATTTCTTTTTTTTCTACCAATAATGGTACACTAACGATTCAAAACTTTGCATTCTTTTTCTATTTTTATGGTTTTCCATTTTTTGATGAAAACAACCAGGCGCCTCCATTGCTAGCAACGAATGTTGTAGTGAATGTTCCCTAGGAATATCGTTATTTCAGTTGTCAACCATCCATAGTGCACTATTGGCTCAAATATTTGCATTCTTTACGACCCCCTTCTCACCTGTGCCACATTCACTGTGGTTTCTGTTTCTTTTCCCACCCGATTCTGCTGCGGCTGGGATTGGCGTGTGGATGATAATTGAAAGTAAAATGAGACGAAACGTGGACGAAAAAAAAAACACGCTCAGCCGTTTCGGGCGAAATTAAAACCGAAAGGGGGATGGAGAAATAAAATTACGTTTTAATCAAATTAAATCAAAAGCAATTTTTCCCTACCCCAATCGTGACTTTGGCCAAATGTTATCGTACATTTCACGCTAATTGGTGGTGCAAGGCGGACCCCCGGGAGGGGGAGGGGGGGGGGGGTGTGGTGGGAGATAAATTGCGGAACGGGATCGATTCGAACAAATCGGCTGCCGAGAGGAAAATGGATGGCAATGGAAATGGAAATTGGAACGCAGCAAAAGGGGTTGTGGTGCGCATTCCCGGACGTGCGGTCGCACGATCTTCAGCGTTTGCATATGCAGCATGAATGGAAGGAAGTAAAAGCGCCCACAAACTTGAAATACGATATTCTCCAGAAGGTTTCGAAGGGTGGTGCATGAAAAAGCAATGGTCTTTCTCGTGCACAAACCCGACAAGTATAGGAATAATCAATGTTCATGCCACACCATTTGATAGCGTACGGTGCATTCCTGTGAATCGTTACCCCCGTATGCGGGCGTTTGCATATATTGCGGTGTCAATAGGACAGCACCGGTGTCCGCACGTGCATAGGGGAGCATTATTTTGGCTTCTTACCGTTACGCATCCGTTCCGTGGCGAACCGGAACAAACCGGGCTCTATTCCAACCGGTTGTCGCTCGCCGGTGCGATGCTTCATTGCAAAACGATGGTTTCGATTGCCAGCCGGGTGGAGTATTTAGTGTGCCGGTGCGTTCAAAACGTTGATGAATCCTTGTGAAAACCTCTGCCCGATGTCAGTACTGGTCTGTCGTGACCTTTTCGACACTCGGACAGAAGAAGCACGGACACGTACGAGCCATCCAGTGAAGGGTAAGCCCACTGGAATGATTGAGCACGTCCGGGAATGGGCCACCGGAAGCACGTGGAAAACGAGTGCACTGAAGCAGTTTTCCATTTCACGAGTGCTGGCAGAAAGTAAAAATTAGATAAAAAAGAAGCGAGAAGGTTCACGATGACGCTCGGTAGTATCAATGGCTCGGTGTTTCGCGAGTCGGTGAAATAATTTAACCTAATCTACATTAAAACGAGCCTCGTTTCGTCAGGGGAAATAAACCAGAAAGTGATTAAGAAAAAAAAAGCAAACGAATTGAAAGAAAGCGTGTGAGCGAGAGCCATGTCACACACGTGGTCCGTGCACACATACAACCGTACGCACCTAGCAACACACGTACAGCCACGCTGGAAGGCATCGGATGAAATAATGAAACATTTTTCGCCCCGAAGCGAACGCGTCGTTGGAAATCCCGCTCAGAATGGTAGCCAGCCAGGAAGTAGCTGCATCATGCACCGTGGCTGCATCTGCCAAGGCTTCGTGCAAGTGCCAGGATCGTGTCCCTTCCTTCTTACCACCCAACGGACACGCTCCCGAGGATCATCATGTGTCAGGGCTAAGCAAACTGACGAAGCGAATCCCATCGGCAAGGGCACCGTCATAATCCATAAATTCTACACTGTAGCGCAGACGACATCTGAGCACAATTTATGGGCCCCCCGACCAGGGGGCTCATGTAACAGGACCGGTACCGGTGGTCGGCTGGCATCTCACTGCCCTCTGCGAGCTCATCCTTGGGCGGCAAATTGAATCCTTTTTTTTGCTGCAAAAAAAAACAGAGCAAAAGGAGAGCGATAGGCGTACTTTAATCGTTCGGCTTGATCGGGCGGGAAACGAATCGAACCGGATGTGGAGCTGGTCCTTGCCCGAGCCGGAAGTGTCGACAAGTGTCACGAACTCCAGTGATTTCTGAACCGTACTATCGTTCTGGTGGACCGGCTCAAAAGGATGACGGATGATTCGGTTGCTCGTACTAGAATCTTGTGGGTGTGTTTGTGCTTGCAGTTAGGGGGTTGATGAAGAGAAAGAAAAGCGCCACCCCCGGAAAGGGGGATGCGCTCCAAATTCCAACCCCCAGCAATTTGCAGCTCGGGGTAGGTGTGTAATTAACCTGTTCTGGTGAGGCAAGGGATTAGGAAAGGATCTTGGTTTTCCCGAGGCGCGGCTGTGAAACGCAGGGACGAAGGATTAGCTTCGACTCGGCTCGGGATGATCCTGCCCAAGCGCCCGCCGATGTAAGCAGCTTTTGCCGGATCTTCCGGAGCTCTAGCCGGAAATGGCAGCTGAAGGACCGCGATGGCAGCTCGTTGGCTGATGTTCCTGGAAAACCCCCTTGCCGAGAAGCGAAGGGATTTGTGGGAGCTGGGCACGATTTTTGGAGGAAGGGCTTTTTTTTTGTTTGCTGCCGTAAACCCCGTGCCGAGAGATATGGAACCGGAGTCGTAAACGAGCTGAAGTAATAAACTTCGCCCCACGAATGCAAGGCCTTAAAAGGATCTAGCTAATCGAGACGACACTGCTGGAAGATGGTTCGTGGAAGGGCTACTGTTTCGTTACTCTAGCAAAATCAGCTCAATCTCTTCGTCCACGTCAGGGAGGCAGATGTTCAGGATGCTCATACGAAACCCCGGTAAGATAACCTCACAAACGTGTAGTGATGTTGTTCTAAGAAGCGTTCGCGAGTGATTAAAACCCGGTGTCCGGTGTGTCGCAAAGTTCTCGAGCCCAGAATCCACCTCCGGAGCGGTGTAAAATATGGCCAAACTTATGACCGGAACGACGCAACACTCGCCACACACATATACACACACATATACACACACACCAACACACAATCCCGCTCATAATCTCTCGGAACTTGGATAATGCAGCGGTGCAGCTGCGCCAGTCCACGGACCGCTGCGGTGTGCATTACGTGACCACGAAAGAGCTCACCTTTCCTGGGGTGAATGAGGTAGGAAGAGGGGCGTCCAAAGGGTCGGGAAAAACTTCGACAATATTCTACCTCCTCTTCTCTCTCTCTCTCTGTCTATTTCTTTCTCTCCCGGTCACAAAGACGCGCGCGTTCGTTTTCGGTCGAATGATCAACTTTTCGCTCCGCTAAATAAACCAATCGATACATCGGTTAAAAACTCCTACCGGAACCTCATGCGCCTCCTTTCCCCTTTCCCCACCCTTCATCTCCCTGTCCGTCCTTCCCCATATCCCTGTGGGTTCCTTTACGCACCCGCATCGCCCCACGTGGGAAACGAGAAGATAATGAAAGAGAAATTATAGTGTGACATGATAACTTTCGCCAAACACTGACTAAGCGTTTCAGTGGGACTGAGGGCTTCGGGGTAGGGGTGCGGTGGGCGGGTGGGGTGGCGAATGAGCTGAGAGAAAAAGAGGACTCGGACCAGAAGTTTCCCGCACCGAGGCTGGAAACGGTGCGCCGGTGCCAATGAGTGGAGTAGAGCAAAAGTTTTCTTTCTACGGGCGCAATTTATGAACCTCTACTTGCGCGCCCCCTAGCGGAGAAGCCGGAAAGGACGCTCACTGAGCTGAGGGGCTCGATTTGTCGGCAGCATGTGAGCCCACCTCCCCCCTCCCCCCAGCTCGCAATGCGTCGCCGGTATCGATGTTACTTAATTGAGAAACAATCAAACCTCACACTCGATTTTATTGGACTTTTCAACTAGTTCGAGTCGAGTGGGGAGTCATCACACAAGAACCCCTTTTCCAGCTTGCAGATGCTTGGAGTGGCGGCGGCTGGTGTTTTCCTTTCTTTTGTTTTTGTCTAGCCCATTCTCTGCTGCGATCGATTGGTTGTGCTTTGGGTGTTAATCCGCACGCTTGCCAGGCAGCATGATTTTCACCTGATGAAGGGCTTGCGGGATTACTCCCCAGGGGGCGCTTTTAGCGTGCGCGTAAGCAGCCTTTCCCGGGAAGGTGATACCGTGCGGCATTCCATCACGAGGGCTTGGAATGCCGCGACAAATCTCGCTATATATGACGCCTCGCTCTAATCCTGGCACCAAAATCCTTCGCTTTACGCGTGTAATGCGCCATCCGCAGAATGGTGACGGTTGGCTCGCCGTCGTGGAGGGATTAGCATATCCTTGGTCCAACCTGCCCTGGTGAGGTGGAATAGTGTGGTAATAGTTTTGACTTTACAGTTTCACACTCGCCGTATTGTCGGATTGTGCGTGTTGCCTTGCTCATCGTGAAAGGGTGCTTTTTTTTTCGTGCGCTTCGTCCTTTTCAAGCAGGATTACGAGCGTCACGCAAGGATGCCGCTACTCTCGTGGATGTCACCCGTGCCAGGATTGGCACCCCAAAACGTTCGCGAAAATCGATAAACTTCTTACGGATTCAGCGGCTGCATAGCTTGAGTTAAGATTCGCGCGAATTCTCCCCGAGCGGGTGGTCGGTTTTTGTGGTCGATATTCCGGCCGGAAGATATTCGTGACAGCTTCCGACGCCCGTGGAATACAAATTCGTGCCCACATTTGCCAACACCGGGGCGCATTTGTGCTTGCAGGTTTGCCCGCGGTAAACATTGTCACCTGTTTTTGGTGAGGGAGACGCTCGAGCTGTAAGCCGGCGAGTGAGTCGTTTGTTATTTGAAGACTTTGTTGAAGTCTGCTGCGAACATCAATGAAACTTATATATATTTTTTTCCCCCAACGTTACACCCACCCGGTCAGGGAGCAGAATGTTCGTTCCAGCAGACGCTTGAAGCTCGCAGTGTGATGTGTGTATATATATTTTAAGCCGGTTAGGTTTCCACCGAGGTGCATGCAAAATCTTGCAAAAAATAACACCCTCAGCATTCCCTTTTCGTAGCGACATCAGGACATACGTTTGATTCTGCCGGCAAGGAGCCGCCTCCGGGAGCCAGCCCCGGGCACGTTTCCACGCGGGAAAAGCGAAGAAAAACCGCCTGTAAATTGCTCGAACTATATATTTTTTTTTCAGCCCGCTAACCGGAAAGAAGATTATTTAACACAAGCTGCTCAGCTCGGAAGGAATGCAGCTGTGCGTGATGCCGTACCAAGCATCGGCACGCCCGCTTAGGTGTGGAGGAGGAGAAGCTTTTCGGATTTGAGGATTTCCCATTCCACTTTTTCCCCGCTTTTCCACCGAGCGCCCACTTCGAGAAAAAGTCCAGGACTCGGCGTCGTTGGTCGGTTCTTCCTTCGTTCTCTCTCTCTCTCTCTCGCTCTCTCTAGCATGGGATGGCACAGGGTGAAACAAAATAATGTCCCAGGAAGCGGAAAATTCGTTCGTTTCCTCAACCACCATTCCCCATTTTGTGGTGTTCTCTTCTTCTATTGACGACGCTCGGAACGGAAACTGTCACAAGGCGGTGTGCAGCCGGTCGGGCGCGTCCTTTGCTTTGAAATATCCTTCATTTTTTGCCACCCTCTTCTCCCCCCCTCTTTCACTCCTATACAACCACCTTGTGGGGCTGTTTTTTTTTTGTCCCCGCTTTTTCCTCGACGTACAGCGCGCAGCCGGTAGCAATGCAATTTTGCAGCTGCATGCACCCGGGAGCTCTCGGTGCAGGGATCGCGCGCCGGCATGCATATGCATTTCGCGTCCCCGCGTGTGTGTGTGTGTGTGTGGTTGTGGTGTACCCTCCTCCCACAAAAAACGGTGGCTTCACCGACCCGAGCGATGAAGCAATCTTGTCGAATTTGTTGTCGAACCGATGCACCGCATGCATAAGCGAGCGGTTACTTTATGCCGCTCCGCGTTTGACGACACAGACACACCCACACACACCCACATGGAGCGGCAGAGGGCGGAAAAAAAAGCATGGCGATTGCTCCAAAGGGATGCCTGAATGGGATGCATTAAATTTCATGGGCTACCGTGCGACCGTGCGGTGCAGAATCAATCAACCAGCGCGCGCCGAAACACACATTTCGCAACGGCAATGGCAAATTCCCGCCGGGGCGGGACACAAAGTCGACTAATTAAGTTCCGTCCGCTCCGGGCGGCTCGTCCTGGGCGGATTAAACCGAAACCGGGCCGCACTGCAAGATGTGGACTCCCACTCCCCCGCACGCCCGGACCCCTGGCATGGGGCCAATTGGGAACAATTAATTTAAATTCGATACGAGGCGTTTAGATAGTTTTGGGGTTTTGTGGAAGCGTGCGAGCCCTCGCGAGCCGGCGCCAGCGGCGAAGCGAGGGTGGACCGGGCGTACAAGGCGTTTATCCCTTTAACGACACTCCTTGAACCTATTAAGTTAATAGTTTTCGTTTTGTACTCGCCTCACCGCCCGGGTTTCGGACATTGCTTCGGTTGGCTGTACGAGCGAGGTGGCTTTCTGTTTATGCGATGTTAATCCCATGATTTACATTAACGCAGGGCGGGAAGGGTGTGTGGGTGTGTGTGTGTAAGTGCTTCAGTTGGTGAGTGTTTTAATGCCGGTTAAATTTTCACAACCTCCCGAACGACTGCGGCACTCGGACACGGTCGGTAAGGTAGCCGGTCGTCCGGTCAGCACTGCAGCTAAGCACTTACATCGCCTAGAAGGGGCCGTGAAAAGCACCCGGAAAGGGGCCCGATGAAGGGTGAGGCCCGTACGATGCTTTATGCGTGCAATTTGATGGAGAAATGTGTCCCGGCAGTAAACTGCGCCCGAACGTTCCCAGACAGGCGGACAAGGAACAGCGATTTTCCGAGGGGGGTAGAGAGGGGGTAGGAACGAGCGGGGTATGCAACCAAACACCCCGCAACACGGGTGGTTCTCGATGCAGTTTGGTTCGCGCAAACGCCCGTTGTTACGCGCGTTTCAATGCGATGCGTAAGGAAAATGAAGCTATGCGAGGTTGGGAAAATGAAAAAAAAAAAAACAAAAAAACGCCCAGCAATAGTGTCAATCGTCTGAACTCCTCTCGTAGGTACATTAAAGTGCTCACCGAACGAAACACCGACCGACACTCTAATTGGGGTGGGAGATTGCCCCCGAAATGGGGAGGTTGTTAAATATTAACCGTACCTACCGCTGCTGGAAGTAATCACATTCGCAAGCATAAACGGCACCACGCGCCACTCGGCGATGATCGATGAGAGTGGCGGATCCCGTGGTGGCGGAGTGGGGCGAAAAAAATGAATTCCCAGCATTCCCAGCCTCCCGCAAAACCAACGGCAAACGGATAGGCTCACGCCATCGATCATAGCCACCCGAAAGTGGTGTGTTCTTTCTCGTTGAGGGTGGGCGGATTGTGTTTTATTGTTGATTTCTTTTCTCCCACCGGACGCGGAAGCAGAAGCATACCGAGCGTATGGTTGCAAGGCCTCCCCCTACGGCCCTGTCACGGCGCATGATGTGGCTAATGTGTGGCGCTTGAGCCGCTTTTCCCGGCTGGGCACACCCAGGTTGACAGGGATCAATAAACGTCACTTTTGCGGCCGTGCCTGTCCGTCTGTGTTCGTGTTTTCGTGAGCTGCTCGTGTTGCAGAGCAAACGATACCAGCCGTGTTGAGAGCTTATTGCGGTGGTATGGAAGCGCTTGCGATGGAAGCAACCGGACGATCGATACATGCGATGGGGTGTGTTTCTTTCCGAAATTGCTCGGATGTAATGCTTATTACATTCGATAATCGAAAGCGTTCAGCTTTCGTTCTTTTCTTTCCTCCCCCCCTCCTCATGTGGCTCATCCGACAAATGGTCGATGTTGGGGTTTTTCTCCTGCAGCGGAGTTTTTCCTGCGCTACCTCGAGACGTCCTAGCCCAAGGGAGAGAGAGAGTGAGAGTGAACAAAAAAATGAGAAAAGGTTTTGGATCTCGTTTCCGGCCCCGTTTTGTTGTCGCAGTTGCTTCGTTCGGATGCTTAGCCAATGTCGAGATTGCGGCAGGTATCGTAGGCATTGCAATCGCACCCAGCACCGGAGCCAATCTCAGCCTGTTGTGGGTTTAGCCACACGCACCGCAAACGGGGTTTGGGTGCCGAATGCTTGGGAAGATTAATGCTTGTGGGTTATGCGGGTGGCATGTGGGTTTATGGGTCGAAGGGTCACGCGGGTCGGTCAGGACGCCCGGCAAAGGTATCGCGTTCCGTTTAACGCCGGCAAAAGCGCAACAGAAATGGGAGGGCAGCAGCGAGTCGTCATCGATGCAATTTGACAGGTGGTAATCTTATATTCTTCCGTTGAGATTTATCGCTCGGCATGTGCTACTGCAGTGCGCCTTTGCATTAACGCGTCAATCGGGACGAGCTCGGGCTAGCCAAAGGGTTGAGAACGTCCGTCACGTTGGGCGTGCTGTGAACCAACGAGCGTCATATGTTTCCAGCTCGTAGCGCCCTTATCGGCACCATGTGTCAAAGCTGACATATGTCGGTTGGTTCTGGCAGCGTTTGAAAGTTGTCTAAACCAACCAGTAGTCAGTAGTTCGCATATCGGACCACAAACGTATTCAATTACATGAAGCGAGCTCAGGTTTGGACGTGCTGCAGTGTGGAATAAATCTCATTTGTTAGTCGCTCGAACAACACCAGAGCTGATTGCAACCCTTTAAAGGGAAAGTCGATGGGATTGATTCGAATGCTGAAGCTCACCACACTCGTGGATGGATTCGTGCTTGGAAAAAAAAAAATGCGCAGCAACCACATAATGCCTTTGCTAATAAATAGTTCGAGTTCCATTCGAAAGGATTTACAATTACTTCCACGTCGGTGGCGTTGAGCGTGCGGATCCGCGCTGCCTTCAAAGTTAACTCCCTCTCTCTCTCTCTCTCACTCCAGTCACCCGGTGGAAATGCAACCCCCCCCCCCCCCGTGGTGCTTTCAAACGCTAGGTGATGGCAATTTCGCTCCACATCCCGCCCCATTGGATCGCTCCTTCCTGTGACCTGTGCGAAAGGATCTTCGAGCCCGAAACGCGACCCGGCGATCGGGCGAATTTATCCCGCGTTGCCTGCACCAAAGCCCGGCAGCTCCCACACGCCAACCAACCATTGGTGGCGATGCAAAAGGGCATAAATCTCGCCGCCTCGGGAGAGCGAGAGAGAGAGAGAGCGCTTTCCCGGATCGTATGGCGACGCGGATCCGATCCGGATCCGATCCGCGGAAATGCCTGGGACGTCCGCCGCGTCGAGCTTTTCGGGGTTTGGGTCGGGATTTTTACCCCCCAAGCCGGCCCTTAAAGGACGAAACGCGACCGGACCGGGCAACCGGACCCGGGCCCGATGGTGTAGAACACGAAAATAAATTTCCGGGTAATTTATGTTGAATAAATTTCATGTGTATATGAGAAACGCCATAAATATTGTCTGTTTCAACATGAATACGTAATTTATTTTCGCGCGCACCGAGCCTTCCAACTATCTCGTTCACTATCAACACACATTAACACGCACCCGGCCACACTGCTCTTTCTCTCTCTCTTTCTCTCTATCGCTTTCTTTCTCACTATCTGCTTCTCTCGCTCGTTTTGGGGAGCTTTGTTTGCCTATCTAATATTCTTTCCTTCTCACTTTATCTCCCATCTGTTTGCACTTTTGCATCACGGCGGCGTAATGGTGGCATTTTGGGTGGAAAATTGATGTCATCGAATGGGGATTTTATCCTTGCGGCGGCTGGGTAGCCCGGGATCCCGAAAAGAAGCCAACCCGGACCAGCGCGGACACCGTTACCGTGAGAGGGTCGTTTTTTTTTCTCGACGCCCGGTTTCGAGTGGGTTTTAAAATGTGAGTCTCGAGGTGCACACATGACAACAAAAAAATGAATGCGCTATTACACTTCGGTGTGCATAGTGCTGGTGTAACTTTGGTGTAACACCTACCGTTTATACTAATCGGTTGATCGCTCGATAAGTGGGTTGAATGGGTTTTTTCTTAATTTCTCACCCCAATGGAGCTCATGCACGTTGATTATGACGTTCCAAACGTACCTTCGAATGTTTGCCATATTTGACCACTGAATCACACGTTTTGCGCCCACCGTGATCGGGCAGGACGGGCACGAATGTTCACCGAAGTGCCCTGTTTCTGGAATGGTCCTGGTCGAGAAAAGAAACGGCCGTATTTCATGGCTTTTCCTGCTCCGGCTGCCCTTTGCACGGGTTTTTCCGGCTCCCACGAGCGGTGCCAGGCTGGACGAAGACTCAGCAGCTGGTGGGTTGGATTTCTGGACGAAACCCTACCGGACAGTATCGATTCGTGGGGCCATTTTCTCGGGAAAATGCACTATGGAGAGCTGTGACGTTGGGCATCAGGAAAACGGTAGACATGAGCGATGGTACGATGGTTTAAAATTTAAAACTATCTCAAAACCGCTTTTTAATAGGAGCGCTTTAAAAAAACAAACACAGAGCATTAGTTTTACAATGTTTATAGTGCAGTTTTTGAGTGTTTAGATGACCCTGGCATGTCACTAGCACATGGTTTTTAGTTTCAACCACTTTAAAGGGCAATAATCACATATAATTTCTGGCTTGTAAGTTGCAAATGACAGTATTAATGACAAATATTTTTTTCATTACAAAACATCTAAAACTGTTTCTAAGGATTTTTGTGTATTTCGATATAAATCAATTGGAAATCAAATGAAAATCCTTGCCCAGGTAAAGGAATGAATGTGCCATTCATTTACTCCAGTTTTTGGTATTTTTATGCTACGATTATACACTTTAAAGTCTAGTTTTGATAAATTTCTACCTTAAACTCCCCCATAGTGCGATCTGAACGCCTGTCGCAAGGAACGACAAGCCTCGAACGCAAGGTGAGCAAGGTTACGGATGCACAGCATAGCGCTCCCAAAAAGGACCAACCGTGTGTGTGTGTGTGTGTGTGTGTGTTGGTGCACATGTGTGGCATACCGGGAGCCCAGGTCCGGGGTAATTATGGCAGCTCCACACGGCCGCGCAGCCAGAACCGGTGCCATAATGGCGAAGTAATGAACGACTATCGAATGGTCGGGTTTCGATGGGTGCATCCTTTCTAGGATCCTTTTTCCAACGATCCATGGTGATAAACGGTTGTCGGTGTTAGCAGATGGCTCCGTGTCAGGATGTTGAAAATGTGTTTATTTTTTTTTGCCCAAATTTCGCCAACCGAAACCTTTCAAACCGCGCGGCCCATTCTGTCATCGTAATCTGCAGCCTACCGGACGTGTCAAAACGGGGCAGCTGTTGACCTATTCGGGAATGCCGCCGGCTCGTTACACCCTTGTACCGGTGACTGCTTCAAAATGGCTATATTTAATCCGCTTAATATGATTGCGTCGATCGGGTGAAATTTCATCGATATTTTTGTTTGCTTATTTTTGGTGTTTTTTAATCAGTTAAAAAAACAAATATACATGAGCAGCTGGTAGATCCGAAATAAATCAACATTCGATTTTAAATCGAAGATTCAATGCCTTTGAACTGGGAATGGCTTGCTTTTAAGAGAGACAAGTTTATATTTCAGTCGGTATTTATATTTTATCTTTCTGATTATTTTTAAGCTTACAATCATACACCAGCCTGGTCAACTCCAACATCATGTAAACTAGTTATCAAATTCTCTGTGCAAACTACATTTTATTACCTGAAAGTGAGCTCATAGAAAGGGCCTTCCTACGAAACGTTTTCGTTCGAGCTACAGGTGACCTACCTCAAGCCTTGTCCAGCTATTCGACAAGCGGTTTAACAAATGCCATGAAGGTACTAAAACAGGAAAAAATCGCTCCCATTCGGAATCAAAAAACACACACATTTACCAAACGTACCGTGCGTTATCCCGCGACCGAGCGTGCCTGATCCTTTCAATTTGCACAGCCCGAACACCGACAGATCTTGGCCACTGTCATATTTTCCATATTTCCCGGCGTGGGGAAATGCTTTCATTCGCCCTCTCCCACACGCCGAAAAACCCCTAACGCGAAAGGGTCCCGAAGCGGCCAATCAAATCAATCGGCTTTATGGGCCGGAATCGGTTGATCTGTGCGGACCCATCCGTCATTCGCGTTGAATCTCGATTTTCCTGTCCCGGTACGATAGTGGTTGGGGGGGGGGGGGGGGTAGGGTTGTTGAAAAAATAAAACAGAGAAATCATCCCTCTCCGCAGGACTCAGACATCATTCATACTGCGAGCGTTACGCGAAGCAATCGTTGTGACTTTCTCGAGCCTTTTCGAGCTGGTAAGCGTGGCGGCAGGGAAAACCCCACACGCGGGGGGGGGGGGGGGGAACGAAATTGAGGGATTTCGCAATATAAATTACAATTACAACCCCCACAATGGCAGTTGGAGTGGAGCATCGCGATCGCGATTCACGCGATCCCCACGCGGGAAGCGATTTACGTAAGCCGATTAGATTATGTGGCGCACTAGAGGGTCAGCGAGGGGGGGGGGGGGAGGGTGGAACGTGAGGAAGCGAGCGCAAAGTGCCACCCACTCCCGGGTCGTTTGAAGTATCGCTCGTAAAAGTAAACTTAGACAAAATTATACCCACTAATGTGTCATCTGCAACAAGCCGACACGCTCGCGCGAGCTCCGCCTCGTGTGGAACGGCCAGTTCGTGGATGCTGCGGGAGGTGTGGTGAGGGAGCAGGAAAACTGCGGTGAGACAGAGAGAGAGAGAGAGAGAGGGAAAGAGAAGCGAAAAAAAAATAATAGAAAAACCCTGCCCACGCGGTACGTGGGGCAATAAAACCCGTGGCAGGAAAGATTGCTCGAAAAGCTCGCGGTTGCGACCGAGGAAGAACAACAAAAAGCGAATACATGGGCATGATGGAACGAAGGGGGAGGAGGGATGGATGGCCAGCACCAGCCCCCGGTGGGTGCCCATTGTAAGCGGCCCCGCAAGTCCGTGACGGAAGCAATAAACGACAGCAATGAACAGCAGAAGCACTTATCCTTCTTTCCGTGCAAATATCCAATGTAGATGAGCATAAATTTTCATCCCACTTCCGGGGGCGACTTCCGGCCGTGTGGTGGGCTCCCGTGGGTGGTGGGGAGGGGGGGAAAGGGACTGGCTGCTCCCTGATGGTCGGTTCGGTCGCTTAAGCTTTGGCCGCGTGACCGAAGCGCGAGCCAGGACCTTCGCTTTCCCGCGCCCCCAGGGGGAGGAAAATGTGCGATTTTTTCTCACTCTCGCCTCTCGTACAAAGTATTTTGCTTTGCCACTTTTCGGTTTGTTTGTTGCCACTCGTCGAGGGGTGCGGGAGGGGGGGGGGGGTGCACTTGGTCTCGCTTTGTCCCGACCTCTGTTGGACCGTCGAAGAGCGAAGGCGAAGGCGTATTTTCGGCACCGGACCGGCGTGCGATGTACTTCCTTTGCTGGCAGGCTGCTACTTGGGTATCGATTCCCCCGCTGGAGTGCGATGGAAGGAAGGGAGGGTGACATGAGGCGAAGGAAAGGTTGGACCCTTGACGCTTCCGCAATGCGGATGGCAACGGGACTCGTACCGCAGCAGCGCCGCGGAATCAACTCACGGTGGACGACCTCAGGACATCGTAACCTAATTTGTTCCCAGTGCCATAGGGGGGGGGGGGGGTGGAGGAGGCGTGAAGGTGAGTTAGTGGAGGATGGGCGTTGCACCACAACAACTAGCACCCCCGCTGGGCTTCGCGAGGTTCGTGTCAGGAAGCAGTTTTCGCGTGAGGTGCACACGACCCACGCCGACTGTTGTAGGGTTTCGCCTGTTGAAGCTCAACACACACACACACACACGGACACACAAGTACACATACAAGCTCATACACACACACCCATACATATATATGTTCAAAAGCAAAGGGCTCGATGGAGGCCAACGCCGTCCCAACCTCAGGACCTGTTGCATAAATTTAATATGAATTTCACAATTTCATAGCTCCCCCCTTTTGAGTTGGCAATTTTCGGCCCCACCCGGGGGGGGCGATGCTGGAGGCGGCGGTAGCGATTACGGGTTACGGGCCAGGAAGCTGCTAACTGCACAAGGGTTAGTTCGCTGGAGTTCGGCAATCGGCAATGCAAGGGACTTTATGGTCGTTATTCATCCGGAGGGGATGCGGATGGGTGGCTAGCTGGTACGAGGGGGTGAACATGGTGGATAAGGGGGAAAGGCAGGCCGGAAGGGATGAATTTTTGGCCCTGCGACACCTTCATGCAGCGGATGGATCCAGTGCTGCCAGTGAGATTGGTGAAGCTGTTGTGGCGGTTTTTTTTTGACGTTTCAGCGTCTTCAGCTGTTACTACGCAAACGTCACCGAAGCAGCTGTCAAGTGACGTGCGGTCATAAAATGGCCCCCATCCCTTCCTTACTATCCGACAATCTCCGACAACAGAATGGGGAGTTAATTTTTATCTGCACGCCACCGTGAATCGATTCCACTGCAAATGGGAAGGACACCGCGATTCGGCGATGCGATGGGTACGTGATGTTTTGACGTGCACTCAGCGAGACGGTGTCACGGGTTTCCTAAAGCGTGGGGCAGGGGAGGGGGGGGGGGGGAAGGGTGTCTTTTACTTCACATTCCCGTAGAAGAAAAGGAAGCTGAAAAACACGTGATAAAACACGCGCCAACGTGCACGGGATGCAGACGGATGTGGTTGCGCTTCCGCTTTACATCCTTCAGAATTGGCAGCGAAGCGATTACAAATTTGACAACCCCCCTCCCCCCCCCCCCCTTGTGCCTCCACCTCCTACCCACAGTCACCCACCAAACGTCGCTTTACGCGGTGTAAGCGGTTCGTGTACCAGCTAACTACAAATAATGCGCCTTTAACGAGATTTTGAAGTTCATAAACTAGGAAGCCATAACCGCTGATTGGTATTTTAACGGCCCGCGCACGTGACGCTCGCCATCCCGCACCCCCTCCCCTCCCCCCACACACACACACACACACGCACACATCGGCGGGCGTGCTACAGGTTCCTTGGGAGGTGAGGCGAAATCCTTGAGGCGTGCGAAAAATGCGCAATACGACCGAGACGACGCTGAGGCGACCGACGGGGAAGATTGTTTTGGTTCCGAGATTTCGGAAGATGTAAAATATGTAAAGATCAGATTAAACACCTACCTCGTCCTGGCCCCACGCGATGGCAGGACTCCAGCACCACCTCCCCCATGCGCCCCTCACCCACGGCCTTTTGTGAGGTTAGCCTGTTGTTGCGCTACTGTCACGCTAGGTAAATAAGCTGTCACTTTGATCGTCATAAATCATGATTATCGTTCGCTACATCGTATTACCGGGCACAACGTGCACGTGTGCACAACCCCGCACGCCGTGTGTGTGTGTGCGTCGTACGGCGTATGGAGTGTTTGTGTTTCTATTACTATTTTTATTGTTTTTATGGCGAGCTTATCAAACGGCGGCCGTACGGAGATTTGGCCAGATATTTGGCACAAGCGTGCGAGCAGGACGAAAGAAGATCCACACACACACACACACAGACGCACCACGCAGGATGGCACGCCTGAAGCCCCCCCTAGTTCAGTGCCCTTCACCCACCCACCCACCGGAATGTCAATTCATTTTTATTTTTCGATTTCCGTGCAATTTCATAGCATTATTAAATTGTTATCATAGCCGCTTCGGCACATTTATTACAATTTGCGGGCAGGCTCCGTTGGCGTTCGTCCTTCGGGCATCGCTAGAGGGGTTGTTGTGGGTGTGGGGGAAAAAAAAAACTGGCGGCGTACACTCGTACGGCCTTCCACGTAGCAGGTATTTCGGGAGGGAGCAAACGTTGAGCCATATTTTATTTCCTGCTTTATTTGCTCTCACTTTATCCAACGAAATCGAGATAGAATCCTTGCCAGGACAGCGTCGGGGATCTTTTCGCTTGCTTTGGGGTGAATGTACCTGGAGGAGAAAATTAGCGGAATAAGCGAGGGTGGCTTTAAGTTCTTGCCATCTTGGAGTTGCTACGAATGGGAAACCCCCCATACGTTAATGTGTGGAAGTACACGCATGATTACTTCCAGGAGGCACGTTCTCAGAATCACCTCAGTAAATGGTCGATGGCGATTCGGTTCAGAAGTGCCACCTTAATAACCCATTTACCACGGCAGCATCGTTTCGTGGAATCGAGCGTCCTTTCTCGCGGTTGCAAGTGCCGTCAAATAATTCACCACTCAACACCAAACCGCTCACGGAGCTATTATGCAAATTAGCTTCTGCCTTAAATCAGGTGCGATGGCTCGGACACTTGGACGCTGATTTATCTCACCCTCGGAAGCGGTAAAATCGGCGAACCCTAATCAGGCGCGTGCTAATCGATCGAGCTAAATACGGCGGCATGCGTGTGCAGGCTAAAGGCCACTCCTTTGCCAGCAGGTCGCAGCTACCTGCCAACCTTCTTCAAGCGCGAGCACAAAACCCCTCGAGAGCGTAATGAAAAACGGGCCCTGAATAGCGCCTGAATAACGCCGTCGAGTGGCTGCACCAATTACGGTGCCACCGCGAACCGGGCTGAGCGCGCTCCTTTGGCCCTGCTTGGCTTCGTCGCCTACGCAACGGTCCCTTTCGGTACTTTCGGACGAGCCACTCGACGCGGCGCCTGCTTCATCGTGGAAGTCAAACGGAAATGATTGAGTACGTGCTCGACCGCGCGACGCGCGCAGGCTGCCACCGGATTGCTGGTGCAACTTTTTCGCGGCCAAAGATGCGCCCCCCCCTCATGAGGAGAGGGTGCGGGGGGGGGGGCGAGGTGGTGGTGGAGGCGATGTTTCGTTATTTTATTGGTGTCATTCAAAAGAGCATTAAACATAAGTGGCTACTTATACAAAACACACGCGGGTGGTTCTTTTTTTTTCTCTCGCGGCTTTGAAGGCCTTGAAAGAAGCGTGTGAAGTGAATTTCATTGACAAAGAGAGAGAGAGAGAACGAGAGAAAAGTAAGGAAAAGTTCATCATAAAGAGAGAGGGAGATGGAGAGAGAGAGATAGAGAGAGAAAGCACGACCCGGTGGGATATTATGGCTTGGAATATTCCCAATTCTACGCTCGTGTCAAGTTTCGCGTACCGAGTCCTTCATCCGTACGGTTTTGCTCCCGCATTTTCCACCTCGTTTTCCACCTCCCTTCACTCCGTTGCCACCCTCCGTTCCACGTTCCCCCTTCCTCGACCTGCACCACCTGAATGCCATTCGCTGCGGTATGTGGAAGCAGGTCCGTTTTCTCGCCCACTCGTTTTCGCTGCTTCAATTTGAGGTCCGCCAGGTTTACTCCCCCCCCTTCCCCCCCACGCGCACTCACACACACACACAGAACGTGCCCACGAGTTTGCGGGGGTGCCGTAAATAAACTTGAGATACGTCCTCGAGTGGTCGTTCGTATGGTGGATTAAAGTTTAATGTCAATATAAGCAAGCTGATGTAATATTTCGTGGAGTCACTCGTGCAACCCGTCGTGGCTTGGCTTTCCGATGCGATACTATTTCCCATTCATTGCTGGTGCGTTTTCTTTCTTCTTTTTTTTCTCCTTGCCTTGCCTCACTTTAACTTCCAGCAAACTCCACATTGTGTGTGTGTGTTAGGTGAGCTTTTTTTTTCGTGACGCTTCGCCCGCGCACGAGTGAACCTAAATTCCAATGGACGTTGGCTGCGATGGGTGGGGTGGTTTATTTTTTATTTCCGTTTTTTTTTTGGGGTGGCCTCGTGCATCATTGATGGGTGGAAATTGATCCATCGGCCTGTGGGAGGTCCCCCTTGTGGCGTTCGCTAGCCCTGCCACCGTAAGCCCTTGCAATTATGTTTATTAGTGGTACCCCCTGGGGATGGAATCAGGTGCTGGCTAATTGCATGTATTGGATCACCGCAACGATCTCCGATCAATGTGTTTATGTGGGGGGTTGGGTTGGTAATCGTAGCAGTCCTGGAATGATCGCAAAAATGCGTGCTGAGGCGCGTTTTGGCGCTTTTGCTGCGTATAAATATGCAATTAGTAAAACATTATTCGAAACGGGCGAGCAACCGGCAGTATATTAATTTGAAGCAAAATGAAGTGTTCGATAATGATGATATGCTTTGTTGAAAATTTCAAAGCAATGGGGCATACGTGGATAAGGACTACAGGGATATGCTGGGATAGAAGATGATACGCAACACATGAGGGTTTGATTTAATGCGAATACTAACAATGCACCTTAAACCCATAAGCCTATAAAATTTAGTTTTTGTTTTCGTATGAGAATAATTAAAAACTGCATTATATAGCAATTATGTACATTTGTTTAAATATTTAATATAGAAGGATTCGTCACTAATATTAAATATTAGGGAAGCTTTTCTCATTGTTTTTTTAGAAATATTGTATTTTCACGAATGTTGCTCTATCTTTTGTACACTCGATATTTAAATAGAAAATGATAGGAGATTATGTGTGGAATTTTTTTTATAGTAGATGGCCTTGATAACTAGAAAAAAATTATACACATTGAAAAAAATAATGCATGCATTGAACTAACAAAGAACTGACCTTTGACATCCAAATCTGGTCTAGAAATGTTAGGGTTCTTGCGAATATGCGGTATATTCAGTAATTACCTTGTAATGAATTAATCCATTTAGTGTCATGTCGAAACAGCGTTGGGATAAATTACTTCAATACATGGAAATTAAGTACAGCATCAAATGTGTTATTTTTCTATTTTTTATCACATTTAACCCATGTTTGTAGTTGAGTTTGATTTAACTTATTTTAAAGTTAGTTAACTAGTGCTATCCAACGTTTGAGCTTTATTTCTCGCATTTAACATAAAAGAGGTTCATATCACTTTCAAACAAGTTCGATCGATGTATATCAACCATTTGAAACGCCCACAACCTCCATCAAAACCAAAACAGACGAGTGGTACTTAAAACCCGTCCTTATGAAATCCTTTCCCACTCCTCCTTCCTCCCTTCACACCACCCTTCCTTCAACCTATTCCGTGAGGCCCGGCACGAGGGACTCCGAGATCCGCCTAATGAATTATGGAGCAAACATCCGCCAAATCGTGTTAGTGGCGCATGCGAATGATCGAATTAAAATACCAAATACCTGTGTATATTTGATTTGATTTTGTATCACATACCCAACCGTGTGCCAAGCTCCCACCGGGGGTCATCGTCAACTCACGGGAACAGATCGTCCTCTAACTCGACGTCAAAGCGAAACCACCCCACCATTTGCCAGCATCCACCGTGCCCGCCGAGCCGAGCTGCCTTAAAATAATGCAATTAAATTTCCCAGCTTCCGAAAACGACGAACCTGCGCGGAGCCCAAACTACTGCCCTCGTTACCGGCAACATATTAACATACCGCCGCCCCCGGATATGTTTCGCCAAGATTCGTGGCTCCCCCCCCTCTAGCAGGGGTAGGAGGTGGAGGGAATATTTATAAATAAATTTTCCCCGATCGATTTCCGTATTTCGATTTCCACACTTGCCTGCCCGAGTTCCTCGACTCGCCCGCTGGGAAGGTGAAAATTAAGTCAGAGAGCGCACCCGAGGGCGTCGTATTCGACATCATCAATTCAAAACCCTCCCTCCCCCCCTCCCCCATCGATCCCAACGAAGGAGTCGAAGGAGTCGAGGCCACCTCCCTCATCCCTCATCCCTCATCCCTCAACCCCACAGAATCAATCGAGTCCCGATTTTGATTTGGATGACTTCATTTGCCATCGGTGGGTGTGAGTTCACCACTGGCACGCCCACCCAGGTATGCGGCTCCCTTTTTCCCAAAACCCCTCACTCGCCCTCCCCCCCCTCTCGCCTTTTCCTAGCCGCCCACTTCCGGGTGGAAACGAAACCGCTCCCAACCGGCGGGCCGGGTGCTACATTATTTATTTTTATTACGATTTGCTTTGTTTCTGCTCTTCCCTCTCTCCTCCCTTCCGGTGCTATCATTCCCATTTCCTCTCTCTCTCCACCACCCCGCGGTCCTTCGTCGGTTACGGTGAAAATCAATCACGGCCCAAGCGCCCCAAACCCGTCGATCAGTTTGCGGGTGCAGCCACGGCCGGCAGCATCCTTTTTCCGCTTATTTTCACTCCCGCCCGTTTCCCTCTTTATCCTCCTCGACCCACCCCGCGAGGGTAGGTTTTTCCGGGTGCGCCGGTGGCGGAAATAAATCAATTTTTATTGCCCGGAAAAATATTGCGATCGCCGTTAATTCCCGGACAGCGCGGTGTCGCACCGCGTCAGGGTTCGCGAGTTTGGTTATTTATTTTTCGCGCAGCGTTTTTCCACCACGTGGCCGCTGCTTAGGCATGTGCCGGCGAGATGCGTCGTCCTTTGCTGGGTTATGGGTGCACGCTTAAAGCGTGCCGGTGTAATGATTTTCCGATTTGAAGTTGAATGGAATTTTAAATTGAGTGACAGAAATGCTCGCGCCTCGGGTAAGGATGGTCCGATGCGCGGTGTCCTTTTTTTTTCTCCACGTGCGGGCTGTTCCATCTGTCCGGTGGGAAATCGCATCACGGTGCCGGGTGAACGGAATATCAAAATGGGGTTCATTTGTCATCTAGAGGGTCCGGTGGTTTTCGAATTCAGCTAAGGGTGGAATAAAAAACACAAAGAATAAAACACAACTTCAAAACATCATCATCATCTTTGAAATGAAGTGTACAAGAATGTGTGCGCGTGGATGGGCAGGCCGGCCTGGTGATCGGTTTTATTATTATAATTTTAATTTATTTTATGCCATCCCTGGTGGGTGTCCCGCAACCGAAGACATTAAGCGCTGTTTGCGAGAATGCTGAAGACGCTTCGACAAACTCGTGCCACAGAGGTGAGTGGGGTGACATCATCAAAATTGATTTGAAATCGATTCCCGGTTTTACACGAACCATTATCATGCGGGGGAGCGCAAATTAGATGGCGGTTCGAGCTGTTATGGAGATGCTGGTGCGTGGAAGAAGAGTGCGCAGGAGTTTCTGGGATGAAGGAAATGGATTATGCTCATCTATTGTCCCACTAACTGAGTGTTGAATAAATCTGGTTGCAATAGGACAAGAAGGGACATTATTAAAGCTCAAAATTCTCTTAACCCTTGTTTGCATGATTTTAAATGTTGTTCCTTTCTTCCAGTCCCAAAAAAAGCAGAATGACTAGTTCTATGCCTTATAATTCACAGAGACGTTTGTTGTTTTGATAACTTCGTTTTGTTTTACGCAATAATCACTTAAAGAGTTGCCAGCAACATAAAAATTTACAGTAAAAGGGTTCTGAGTACCTTTTTTTGTTAACTTAATATCAAAATGGAAATTTCCATCCCCATTTAAAGAAGGGTTAAGCACCTAAATGTTTGGCCAACTGATTCGGAATGGATAAAGCACCCCCCCAAAAAGACGCCTGTTACGATTCCAAACGACACCAAGTAAGTGTTACCACTTCGTAAGACAGTTGCGAAATAATAAAAAAAGCGTAATTTTCGCGTACACGTGCCGAAACCGGATTGCACCTCACAGAAAACCGTCCCCAAACCGGCAAGATAGCAAACATCGGGAGCTTAATTAGGCACCGTTCGATCGTACCACGGGCAGAGTACGTCTACGCCTTCAGCTTCCCATAAGCAGCCAGGCTTTCACCGAAAAACGAGCAAAGACAACACCGTTCGGGTCCCAGTATCTGGCCTCGCTCGGTCTGCCCGTGACACCTGCCCGTGATTTTTGAAATATTCAAACTAATCCATTTTCCAACCCTCGCAAAATAGGTGTTCTTCGCTCGAGCTCCTGGGTGCGGTAATTGGATAGGACGGTGCTACGAGTGTGCACCTGACGGACGGTTGCATGTACTGCTGGTGCAGAGCGTAGCGTAGGCTGGCAACTGGCTTGCACCCGATGCCGTTGCCAACCTGCGGGTTTGACGCACGGTTGTCAGTCACGTTGGCTGGCGATGGCGATGCGTTCCTTTTTGCAGGCGGCACTAGGCGGCGCTTTTTGGTCGTGTGAGCGCATCCGTGGTTTCGGTGGGCATGTAAGTTGGGTGTTGCTGTGGGGCAGCTCGAGGTTTTAAACAACCTTTTCGTGTTGGTAGCGAAGAGTGGGCAAAAAATAAAGCCATCCCAAAATGGACACGACGAATGAGATCTAGTTTGTATAATTATTTATAAAATGGAAACAAATGTTCGATTGAGGGGGTTTAGAGAACATGGATTCTTTCCAAAAAGGTGTGCTTTTTTCACACCCCAAAAGCTTATCACCATGTAACAAATAGTAAATAGTTTACCCCCAATGAAGGGTTGTTTCATAAACCCTCCCAGAAGCAGAAACCTACTCTTATCAAGTTTCTTAGGAAGTTGCTGAATATGATACGCTCTAAAAAAAAATCGGCATCACCATTCCGTGGTAACTTTTCCGCCCACCCAAACGGTAACGAGCGTGTGAGTTGGTGCACCAATCCAACTGCACCCACGTGCACGGCCTCGGGCTCGGGATCAGAATCGCGAGTGCAGCACGTCAGCAGGTCTTGGGCCTCGATGCGCTCCATCACATCCCATATGCATGAAATGTTTACTATTTCATAGAAAATTATGATTACAGAGTAGGTGGGGGAAAGGGGACGATTGGGTGGGAGAGGCAAACACACACACACACACACACACACATATGCACACCATCACGGAATGGCTTCAGACCCCGAGCCGGGAGTTTGCCGCGAGCATTGGATCGCGTTTCAAGGGAACCTCCCGGTTGGTTGTGGAACCGTTTTTTTTTTGCTTCCTTTTCCCTGGGCCACCCAGGAAGGAGCCGTCCCTTTCAGTGCCATCCTTTGCAGGCCCTTGGCGTACGTTACGGATCAACAGGCTTGTACATCGCCGCGCCGTTCCGTTTACGAGGTAATCGAGCCCGGGGATCCTGCGATTGCACCGGAATGCCACAGCGAGCTGGCGGTCCCTTTTTTTGCCGCTTTTCGAGCCCCACTTACCCTCCACCGGGTGGCGGCAGGTGACTGGGTCCGTGCTTGGTCCTTGGCAGCGCACGAAGGACGAAAAAAAGAAAAGGAAGAACTTCGTTTTGGGTTTGGGTTTATTTTTGTTGCCCGTTCGCTCGCTCGCGCACACCGTTTGTTTGCCGCCCAGCCCAGAAGACGCGCCTGCTGGGAGTGGGGCCGCGTCAACAAAAAGCCCTACCACCAAGGCGTGGAAAGCAGCCAAGGTGGTGGGGAAAAAAAAAGGGGGCCGCAGAAATAACGAGCGCGACACGGGCCAGTGCGATGCGCAAACAAATTCCACCGAAACCACCGGGTCGGGTTTTAGTGGTCCTGGAGGAGGGTAGCTGGGGGGGGGGGGGTGAAGGAAGGAAGGTTGGTTCAGAGGGAAAAGATCACGAAGGGGGAAGGGGGCTTATGTCGGAAATCAATTTTGATTCACCCGATAATCCGCGCCATTTGTCGTGGGTATGCGGGAATACTTCAAATAAGATAATGCTCACCACCGGCTCCCTGGGCGGTTTTGTGGGAGTGGTAGGTGGTTTGGGGATGACGGGGAGGACAAAAAGTGAATGGAGGAGGTAGGAATGAACGGTGGCGTTGATGGAATTGCGCGGTTTTTCGCGAGTAAGCGTTCAAAAAACAACACCATCCATCTGCTCACGCCTTCTGAACCGAACGAAGCTGCCCGTTCTTGACTTTTCGATGCCTTTCCACTCAAACTCGCGCGTCCATTTTGTTGTTTTTCTGCTACCGGTGTGCCACCGGGTCCCTGCCTCTCACTCTCGTTCATTTTTTTTTCTCTACCATTTTCCGTTTGCTTTACATGAATTATGAGATTACGCAACAGTTCAGTTGATTTCGGTAAACATTCGGCACTACTTACGTTGCTCCTTTGCTGGGGCGGGTGGTTTGGCTGGTTTTGTTTTCGCCTGCCATTGTTTTTCCCACCCTTGTATTGCTTCACCCCTGCGCCGTGCAGTTGGCTGGCGTGTGGTATCTTGCGAAGCGGCTTAGCTGTGTATGGGTGCTTTATGCTTTTTAACAGCAAACACATCGGTTGTAATCCTTTCCTAGTGGCATCGGGAAACGTTCCTTAGATTTGTTTTCCCTTTCGAGGGGTTCCTCTCACTCGCACACGCGGTTCGAAAATGGAAACCAGTGTTTAGTGTTTCATTGGAAAGGGCTATGTTCCGAGTCGGGAAATTGATTGCGCCTGTATGGGTTTGCAGTTGTCGTACACAAACATTTATTTAATTGCTTCCGAATCCGCTCAATTAGGGTCTATTAAGCGCGACCGGATGTGCCGTCAGTGTGTTTGTGCGCGAATTTTTCAACCCCCTTTCCGCAGGGCCCCCTCTCGATAAAACAATTTCACTTAATCGGAGGCGTTTGTTTTTCTTTTATTCGGAAGAATGGTCTGCAAATAAAAAAAAATAATGCTGCCAATAACGTATTGCAGTAGATGGGCCGTGCGGCGGCTATTGTGATCTGAATCAAATGCATTTCAGGGCAAGCGAGTTGAAGGGGGATAAAGGGAGGGTGGGAGTGAGGCAACATTGGAAGAAAAATACCCCACTGACCCTCGTCCTCGCTCCAGAACGGCTCGAACGATGCGATTTTCCTCCCCCCGAAGCCTTTGTTGTCGGCGATCCTTTCAAGTGGTAAGCTCCCTGTATGTGTGTGTGTGTGTGTGTGTGCATATTCCCCCCTTTTTTTATTCCCCCCCCCCCCCCCCCCTCATGCGCCTGTACGGTTGTACGGTCGGGAAGAAAAATATGAGACATTCAAATCGAGGCGATGCCCCGCAAACAAATAAATAAATCAATCGCTCCCTTGTTTCGCTGTCGCATTCCCTCCCGGCGCGTTGTTGTGCACGTCCGGTAAATATTTTCACCAAACACTCCCCCGGGTTTTTTCCCGCGCACGCCAAGGCATGGCGGGTATGTTTGGGAACTAATAACGCCCCGCCAGTGGGCGGTTTTCCTTCGACTTCGGCGCGCACTGATTGATTTTAATTAACGACCGATCGTGGGCTGTTTGTGCGCCACCCGGCATACGGCATGTGGCTTTGTTTGTGCACCTTTTTTTTTTTTCTTTCTTCTTTGTCTGTTTGTTTGTTTGGCTGTTTGTTTGTTGGCCCATTTCGCGCACATTCGTCGCACCCGTGACAGATGTTATTATTTCGGGAAAAGCGCGAATGGCAAGCGAACGACACACGCAAACAAAGCCCCACGGACGTTTCGGGTGCTTCATAAACGATATTGAATCGGCATCGAGTTTGCGAAGCCCCGGAAGAAGGGGGCAGGGGCATTTTCGGGAGGGTGGCATTTTCCCGGTTTCGTCCATCTGCATATTGTTTTTGAACTAGCTCGGACGAAACGCCATCCTTAACGCGGCTTCCAGCGAACCGGTTGTTTGTTTCGGAGTGGAGTATTTTGAACCAGCTGACGTTTGTCATTTGACAGCTGAAGCTTTGAAGCACGTGCCATCATATTGGTTAAGGGGGGGGGGGACGAATAATGGGGGGTTTTGGGGTGTTTGTGTTTTGCTCTTATTTTTGTTGCCACCGTTGTCAAGTCGTTTAGTGATGAATTTTAAATAGCCACCGCCTCACAGCTCGCTCGTGCGCTTTTGACACATCCCCGAGGCCGTAGCGTGGATAATTGGTGCAGAGTTGATCACGTCGTGAAAAGAAACCGTTCCCTCCACTTATTTCCACGTTCGAACAATCACCCACGTGCCGGTGACGGCGGCATGCAGATTGGGGCCGAAAATACCACCAGATCGATTGCCGAAGTCGGCGAGGCCGTATGAATATTGCATGCTTCCGAGTATCCTTGGTGCATCGATGTCATCGACGTTTAGCATCTCAATGCCGCGTGTGCTGCAGCCGAGCAATTAGAGGAACGTGCCGAATGGCGAACCGGGCCGTCGTCATGGCGTCGAGATTGACGCAAAACCGGAACCGTTTGGGTGCATGCAGCTGCTGTTTTGTTTTACATCCAGATGACACGAACGTAATTGCAGGGCTGTGCAATTTCGAGGCTGTGCAATTTGAAAGGTAAACACTGTTGAATGCCCCCACTTGACAGTTCATTTTGTACTCGTGTCAAAAATAATGCATTTTCAACGGAAAAGCACATACATCCTGTTTCAAAAGCGCTCGTTTTCGTTCAGTTGGCTGTTTAATTTCCCTTAAAGCCAATAACGAGGGTGTATCCATTCGAACCAGGCAACATGGTCGGCTGCCTTGCAGGGAAACTTTCCGCGAGACTCTTCTATTAGCGTGTGAACGGAAAACAAGCTCTCGTGGCGTCGTTAACGGAAATCAAGCTCACGTAGCGCCGTGTTTCCTCTCGTTCGAACAAAAGGGCACTTTCTCGTCAACCCTTTGCGGATGTTACTGGAGCAAGTGCAATCTCCCTACACCCGTCCGTCTCCCAGCTTTCCACACCCACGCAAACAACCTAATCAACACCCAACACCGACCGGATGCCAGCTCGGTGCTGCCAGCATCGGCGCGAGTGCAATCAATCGGCAAGCGCTGATTTAAAGTTCGTCCACGGGCTAATTGGTTACACAAATAATTACAGCCACTCGGCGGGCGGGTGGGGAAGGTGAGAGCGAAAGGGGGGAGGGGGGGGGGAATTTGGCCGAGCAAATGGACTTCCGGGTATCGCTTCCGGCTCAACGGCCCCTAATCGCGTGCACGGAAGGCGACGAAGCGCAACCGAGCTTCAATCCGGCGCAGCCTCGCAAAGGACGCGTGAGATTGGGAAGCGAATACAGAGCGGGAAAAAAGAGCAAAAAAAAAAAAGAGGGAAAAATCCAAACCAACCCCCACATGATGCTCGATCGATCTCGCTCGGGATGGGGGAAAAACCGACGGTGCAATAAAGTTAGTTGATTAAGCCCGTGTCCGTCGCCCCAGCCACGAGCCTCGATCCAATCCCGGGTGTAAGTATTATAATTTAATATAAATCGTTTGCTCGTTTGACTGTGCATACATGTGCACCCGGGATGCGGGCCGGATCCGATCTGCCCTTTTTCCCGTTTTCCATTGGTCTCTGCACGTGTGAGTGCGACCCGGCCGATGACCGGAAGTGCGGCAAGCGCCGGATAAATCAAAGTTTGCCGAGGGCATCGTTCCTGGTCGATGGTTTGGTGACGGGGAGGGGGTGGGGTAGGTGGTTTCGGCACACGTACACGCTTGGGTGGGCGATGATCGAAAAGCAAGTGGAAAAAAAAAAATCGAGAGGCAAAAACACGGGAACAAAATAAAGGAGAAAAAAGAACATGATGGCAGCTCATCATAAGCTGGTCGAGAAAGTGGTTGGATTTTTTTCTCCTCGCATCCGTGGATTAGCAGATGAACGTTCGAGGCTCGTTCGGGTCCTTTTTTTTCCCCTCTCGTCTTCTTGGGGAAAACCTCCGTGCCGCTCTACCACACCCACCCCCGCTGTGAGGGAGACCCTAGTTTAGTTTTTATTTACACAGCGGAAAATTAGGAACCAGCGAACCGATACGGAAACATCAATCGCCCGTGAAAATGGGATAATTTATTCGATTTTCCCACCAAACCCGGCACACAGCCGAGCCTGTGCCGTGCACGTGTCTGCGTGTCTGTGAGTGTGTTTGTGGGGGCGGAGATTTTGCGAAGGAAGTGACGGAATGGCTGCAAGGAAGCGAGAGTGTGGACAGTGTAAGTGAGTCGGAATGAACTTCCGAGGGGCAGGAGGGGGAGTGTATGCTCTTCTCTCCGTCCTCGATTTGTCCAGCCCCTTCCCTCTCATCCCTTGGCTTTCCTTCACCATTGGAGGGGAAAATCGATGTGTTGAGTTGTGCACGCGCGCCTTGGCGAACGTCGAGCTGGAAATCCTCACGCAGGCTCCACCGATTGCTTGCGGGCTTCAATTCACTCTCCCACCTCACCCCTCCCTTCTCCCAACCCCACCAAATCTCCATCACCCGCTTGATAAGCCGCTGGCCGGTCAGGTTGAGTTAATTTTCTGATATCAATCATTCCACCACAACTCGCCGGAATGCGAAATGGAGCGCTCTCGAGCGGATATCGGCACCCACTCCTCTTGCTTTCCTTGCCCCTATCGTCCCTCCACACCCGGTGAGGGAAACAAAAACGGTCGGAGGCCAACCGAACTTCCGGCCAAACCCCCGAGATGATCCAAGGGGGAATATATTTAATGTGATTTGTAACAAACGGCATTTGGCACACAGCACACGTACCCCCCTTGTACCTCGTGAAGGGCTGCGGGGAAAGGTGGAAGGTGAATCTTACCGACGGAAGGCCCTTCACCCTCCCCCCCCACCAGGGCTAGAAGGTCCCTGGGGTTGGGTTTCTGTGGGCGAGTAGTGTTTTTCGCCCCGAACAGCGAATAGATTGACGAATGTCCCTGCCCCTCGTTCGCTTCGCTGCCGTTCCCGTGTACTCCTCGAACATGCACGTGTGCAGGGAGTGGCAAGGACGTCGACAAATCTATATAAATACACGGCAGCTGCCGGCAAGGGCCGCCGGAATGCCGAATCAGATCAAAAAGCGATTTCGCCCGTACGCTGCATTCACCGAACTGGTTGCGGGAAGTGAATGACGTGGAGGGAGAGGGGAGCGAGAGGGGGGAGAGGGAGAGAGAGAGAGGGTGAGGGGGCTGGTAGTGGTGGGTTTTCCTTAAAATTCCGCCCACGTGGAATGCCAGCTCCACGGCTTCGTTCTTCAGTGGCGCGCAATTTTCGGAACGTGTGTTGCGCCTCCGGTGCTCGTAATCTGTTCAGCCTGTTTGTGTGGGATGGATGAAGCGGGGCGGTGGGAAACACGAGAGGGTGGTTTGTGATGCTTTTTCTTCCAAAAAACACCCCCTGCGTACGAAGCAAGACCCCCGGGGGGGGGGGGGGGTGGTTTCTCAGCCTTAACCTGCCTTGCCTTCGATCGGAACCCGTCTCGGTGGCGACGCATTGACGAATTTTCATCCGGTGTGGTGTCTGGATTGAATTTTCCCAATTCCCTTCCCCAGGCTCTCTGAAATGCACCCGCATCTACCGTTTTTTTACTTCTTTTTTCCCGCCTTTTCTTCCCTGCCAGCGCGGCCATTCCACGTCACGGATGGGGTGAAGTGTCCCTTCCGTGGCGGTGAACAGAATCACAGGGGGGGGGGGGAGGAGAGGGAGTGAGCGGAGAAAGACGGAACCACACGGTGGTGGCTTTGAGGGTTGCTTCCGGGACACCCTTCGCACGCGACATTCGCAGGGCCGTTGGTGAAAATTAATTGAATACTAAACCTTGACGAGCGGAGAATAATAACGATTTCTGTGACTCGTTCGCGCGAGCAGGAGCTGTTGCAGGAGCGGTGCGCGGAGTAGACGTTTGATGTGAGGTTTCCTCATCCCCCATCTCCGTGCCTTCGTGGAAAAATCCCTCCAGGCGGGACGGTTGTGGAAATAAAAGCGATACTAAAGCACGCGGTGGTTTTCAAACATGTGTTCCACCTTTGCTCATGGTTTGTCATTGTGTTGCGATTGATGAGGAAGGGGAGAGGAGGATGAAGGAGGTTTGAGGAACACTTGTATACCTCAACCACTCACGTGCCGCGAAGGAAACGGGACACAAACGCGCGCTCGTCACATAATTAATGCGTGCAATTTGCGGCCAAATCCGAATTAATGGTTCCGACACGGAAAGGGGGCGGTTTGGGAGCGCACCAGGGGGATGGGGTTGTTCTTATTTAAGTGTGGTTCTTATTTAAAATCACGCACAAGCTCATGCCGGTTGCGTTCTCGAAATCATGCCACTAGAGTATCGAACCGATGGGATATAAACGGTCCCAGTGAGCTGCATTTCAGCAGCATCACGTTGCGGTTCAGGGGTTGGCGCTTGTAAATGGCTCACACCAAGGCACATGGCGGCAAACAGTTGCCTAATGGAAACACTGGCTCTCGAGCCGAATTTCGCGGTCAAAGAATCGCGTGAGAGCTTCGGAAAGGGGTAGTTCGAACAAAAAAAAAAACAGAAAAAAGAAAAACCACAACGCGCTCAGACCCAATCAGCCGCTGCAGGTATGCGCCTCGGGAAATTGGTGAAAACCCCTAGCGCTGTCTCGGGGATTTGTGGTCAGCGCCTCGTTCCTCCACCAACCTTCTCTTTGGCCCACAAGCTGGTTCAGTGGCTGCAGCGTGACCAATAGGGTCGCCGTCGTTCGTTCGCTGCTGACCTACCTCTATGGCGACGTCGCGTTTCACCCTTTTGCATAAATTTATCATTTCCAGCCGGCTGCCAGCCGCTGACCGATGGCCCCTTTGCTCTTCTTTCCCGCTTCCCGTCTCCCACCATCCAGCACAGGTCGATTTCGGTCTCGAGCAATATTTATGAGCGCGCCAGGGAGGTCGAGTTGCACGAGATCGCACGAGCTTCACGAGGCCGAAGAAGGAATTAATTTATCCAATCTCACCGGAGGGCTGCAGGGGAGCAAATGAAGAGCATGGGGGTTGCGAGACGTGGCCAGAGGTTTCTTTTATGTAGATCGTGTGCCTGCCCCCGTTGGCGACCTGCTTCGCAATCGATGCATGCCACTGGTAAGTTGCCAACTTCGTCGTCGTCGTCGTCGCTGGGTTTGGCATTATCCCTTTTGGTTCGTGATTGTCGGTTTGTTGAAAACTGTCTCTCGGTGCTAAGGGGGCGTGAAAGGAAGGGAAAGCTTTCTCTGGGTGGATGGATCAACCCCCCCTCCCCCCCCTTTTCCCCACTTCTCGGTGTGGTCGGTCAAAGTTCGAGCCTCGGGTTAAAATACCTTCCTGAAAAAGCGGCGTTTTGGGTTGTAGTTTAGGTGATGCTTTCAGCTTTTTTTCGTTCTCTGAACCGGCTTTTTCCCTTCTCCTACTGCCACCGCAGGTTGCGAGATCAAAACCGTCCCGCAAAAGGGCCAAACCACCACCCGCCGGGCTTTACGCGACAAATCCTCGACACAAACAACTTCCGCATTGCAGATGTGGCGGCATTCGTCCTTGCGGTTCATGAGGGCTCTGCTTCCGTTTTGATCGAGTGAAACATTTCACTCACCCCCAAAGATTGTGCCCGTGACCCTCCGGGTGGCTCTCGTTCGTGCCCCGTCCACCCACCTCGAGTTCGCCTTGGAAAACTCCACGCTTCTTGGGGGAAAAGATCAGCTTCGAAACGCTGCATCGACGCGCGTGCGAAAACATCAAACGGTGCGTCTTGGGTTGGCACCAGGGCTCGTCTCCTTTTGCCACTTGCAGCCCCTCGCAGCATAGTGGGCTGTTTTGTGTTGTGCTTAACAGAAGTTTAATGCAATATTGATTAAAAGTTTTTAATCAAACACTGTGTCAACAGCATGGAAACGCTAATGGTAGGCTTCTGTGGGGCTGCTGCATTGGTAGTCGTGTGTTGAACCCATTTCCTCCTCGCAACCCCCCCCCCCCCCCCCCTTCCCGAAGAATAGATGATGTTAATCAACTTCCGGCTGCTCACGGACACCAGCCACCAGGCGCCTCCATCGACGTTTACGGGCTACTGGGCGCCTCCATGGGAAAAAGCGAGCAATGAGGGAATTTCCATTCGATTCCGCTTATCAATGGTCTGTCTTGGCATACAGCATGCACACTGCACGTGTATGTGTGTGTGCTTTGGCTAAATATTTTGCTGCGCTCGAACATCCCAGCGCTACCGTTCCCGTTTTTCAAACACAAACACAACCGGATTGCTCAATCCGATTAGATCCGGCATCGGTTGGGTATGAATTTCGCTCCGCACTGCACGTGTGGGCTTTATTTTATTTCCCTTCCATGCCCGGCAAATATGCGTTTGATCTCGGAGCAACCGCTTTCGCATTGACGTAACACGAAGACACATTTTCAAACAAAATCGCACCGGCGAATGGCGCCCCGTACCCACTGCACGGCAACATCCCTTTTGATAGGGGGCAGGAAACGGGTGGAAGAGTGAAAGCGGTGGTGCCGCTTCCTAGCACTCCCCTCACCCAGTCACCCAGTTTGCTTCACGGACTGTGTCGGTTTCATGGACGGGAACGAAAGTAATTTGAAATTGCGACTACAAATGAGCCCGTCCTATTCCGGGGGTGTTATTTGAAGCAATTATATGGTGCATGCGGACACAAACAAGCCGTGCAAACAAACGACGAATAACAACAACAAAAAAGGAAGCGCAAAGGTGAGCCTTCGCTAAAATAAACATACAAAAAAAGAACCATCGGCTCACGGTTTTGCGGACAACACGATATGAATATAGTAAATCATCCATTAACTGCGCTCCTATTTGCAGTAAGCTGCGTTTTGCATATTTAAGCACCGACTCAGCCTCAGGGCACTCTGCAGCAGCCCCATTAGCCGTAAAGCAACCGTGTGGGGTCGTATTTTACGTTTTAAAACCCATCCGCAGCCATTTAAAACGATTAGCGACCGGCCGGATGGGCGTAAATTGTAGTAACGTAGTAATCGGTTGATTTAAATCGTCAGATAATGCGAGCGAGTATCGATTGCTGCAGAAGGATGCGCTTCGTGGAATGCATGGAGGGTTATTTGCCGTTTGATGCGTAATTTTATGCTTTCAAATGGATCGTACCAAACACAAAAAAATGGCTCTTAAATGTTTCAACCGCAATTCAAACCAATCATTTAAATTATGACGAATGTGATGTTAATCACTTCCAGGAGCTACCGATGGGTGTTTTTTTTTTGGGAACACGATGTTTCGCTTAAGCTTCATTTGTAAAATCGCCATTTCGAGTTTCTAGCGATGTGTAAGCAAGTTCCCACTCGATGCACACCTCGCGCATGGAAGAGAGCGTTTCGCGGACGGGTGGCTTTTCCGGGAGTTTTCTCACCAAACGCCACGGGCGCTTTTGGGCAGTGGTGGTCGTTTTAATTTGTAATTACGTTCCGTGGGTCGGTGCTTGTGGCCGGAGCGGTGCCAGAGCGGGGCCATGATAAAGTCCGAGGTTTCAGCCGGCTCTGGCCACGCGGGGCCAAATAATCAATCAACATAATAAACCACTCGTTGCGGATAAAGCTGCGTGGAACGCCGGGATGGGTGATTGAGGGGGAAGGAGGGGGTGATAAGAACGGACGCGGTTCGGTACGGGGAAAAGCTTTCAACCCGGTCACGGTACCGGTGCTTTCGTCGCCCTCAAAGGGCCCACATATCGTTTCAGTGGCGTACATTCACGCGCGTTACAAATGCGCCACGGTCGAAAAAGGGGGCTTGGAAAATGAAAGGAAAAGTGGCACCCCTCCAGCACCACTCCTCCAGCACCCTCCAAAATGGATGGTCCGGCATTAAAACCGGGCTAGCATTGTGGCAGGAGGAGAGAAGCAAAACAAAAAAAAATCACCGTGTCCGAATGAGAGAAATCGTCACTTTCATAGCCTACCTTTAGGCGCTGTTGCGAGCTCGAGCCGTATTCCTCTTTGACTTTTTCCGGCTTTTTTCATTTGAGGTTCGTACTTTTGCCGCTCGGCATGAATTTTGACGGTGAAAATTTCACCCCCTCCCCCACGCGTTTCCTCCCTTTTCACCACCTCTTTATCCACCATCCCGTCCAGCGGTGGGCAGCCAGCGGAATGAAAACGGCAATCGCACGAACGGGCAGTCATTTCCATTCCGCTTCGCCTGCTAATGATAAAAATGGCAACAATAATCACAACGATTAATAATAATTATGAACGCCTGCCCGGTGGGTGGGTGGAGATGGGCTGGTGCGGCTTTCCACGCAGCCGCTCCACCCTGAGAAGGGGTAAGTACGAGCCTTTTAGCGGTTGTAAGTTTGTGTGTGTGTGTGCCAGTGAGAAAAAAAAACCAGCTCGAAGTAAAAAATGTCTAAAGGAAGAGAAAAAAAAGCGTACATTTCGGCTTTCGTCATTGTTTTCCATTTGTCGGAGCGCTCATTTCGCACTTATGCGGATTCCCTTAAGGTGGGGGGGGGGGATGGGAAAGGCAAGGTGGGGCACAAGCGCACAGGGCAGAAAATTGGTACCGCAACCCCTTGGTTCCGAGGGGCTGTGTTACGATGTCGCTGAGTTGCTGTTTGCCATAATCCAGCACACGCAGGAAAACGAGGGAAAACAAAAAAGCAAAAATGGAAAAAAAAGCACAGAAGTGAAGTTTCGACCCGCAATACGATGGGGAGCCATGAAGGGCTGACATCGAGAGTCATAAAAGCGACCCCCAAAGTGTGAGAGAGAGAGAGAGAGTGAGAAAGAGAAAAGGCCCACGAACAGGCACGGTTGGTGAAACACAGCTCGAAATGATTGAAAACAGAACACCCCTGTCAAAAGAATGGAGCGCACTTGTAGTGCTCCACCATTCACGCTACTTATACACCCCTTTGCGATACTGTTTTTATTTTTTCTTGCCCTTCTTTTTCATCATTATTATTATCGCTAGGCTGCGCCCTCGTTTTTTTTGTTGGACCCCACCGATCGCTTCCACAAAGAGCGCTGCAACGCTCTGCAGGCAAACACATGTATTTCAATTATACCACCCCATTGGTGGGGTGGAGGGGAATGAGGGAGCGGGGTTGAACGGTGTGGGGTGCCAAATTTGGATGCAGCGTCCACAAAACACATAATCGGCATGCTAATGAGCCAAGCGCGCGCGCGCTATGCTCGATGCAGTGCCATATTTTATGCTTTGAGAATCGCTCGCTAGAGAGGAAAGGGCGAAGGGTGTGTGGAAAAGGGTGTGAGAGCGAGAGGGAGTTGGAAACGAGTGAATGGGTCACTGCAAAATGTTAATCATATCGAAAGACGCCTGGGGTTTGTGCTGGTGTAACGTCGCATAGCCAGGACGAGGTGCAAAGGAGCAAAATGAAATAAAGAAAAAACAGCAAACAATAAAAGGGAAATTTGTCCACCCCAAAAAGCTAATGAAGGTTTAGCGGTACTGCTTTCACTGAGGTAAGGATCAAAAACGCTGCAGCTGGGGTGACTTTTTATGCTCAAAAATCGCGTGGATGTAGTGAGCTTTTATCGAGCATCGGCTGACAAGTTGAGGGTTAGGGTGGTTTGACCCACTCAATGGAGTCCCCCTCCACCCCCCACCCCCACCACCCCCTCACCGTGACGCACCGAGACGGGGTAGCAAATTTTCCGAACGTTCCACAGACAAGTCCCGCCGTTTGCCGAAGCGATGAAACAGGACCAACGCATGCATTGCTGTGTTGCTGTGTTGCTGACCTGCACTCGGCACCGAGTACGTCATCGAGATGCGAGGCAACATCTCAATCGGCACCACCCAGCACCGAAAGGTGCTTCCTTCCGGTACCGATGGTGGCAGGTCAGCGAAAGGACAAATCGTGTGACACCGTGCGAGTCCTGGCCGGCCGGCGTTTCGTGTACGTGCGTACGTAGGTCCGAAAGGCTCAGTTGATTATCGTCGTCGATGTACCGCTTGGGGATTGGAAGGCGCGCACCAGAAGGACATGGCCCCTGCTAATTGAAGCTGCCGTCTTGTGGGGGGGGGGGGGGGTTGAGACCCACTCGGGTTGGATACGTAAGCTGGCCAACCAGGACGACGACGACGACGATGAGGACGACGATGATGATGATGGTCCCAGTCGGCAGACCGTAGGATGGGCCGGAAAATCGAACCATCTCGGGCTTGGGTGGAAATGCAACAGCTGCTGTTGCGTTGTCGGCCACCCCCAGGAGCTAGGGGGTGCATAATTTATTAATGAACGCCCGGACTATTTATGAAGTATTAATGCGTTTGTTTACGTCGCAAGGATCGACACACGGGCTTGGTTGAAACCGGCCGGTTGCAATTAGAACGTCACCCGAGTGATGCTGCAAAGCCAACGCTTGCAAAACTCCCAAGGGGTTTTGAAAGGGGTGGTGAGTTTTCCACGGGGAAAACTCACGCGAGGAAAGCGCGCAGGAAAGTTTCAATTTGCTCACCACAACCGGCCCGGGGAGCGGGAACAATCGAATCGGAAATGCAACGTGGAATGTTCTCATTTTTCCATCCACTCTTTTCCTTTTCACCCTTATTTATCCCCAACCATCCACCGGTGTGCCCTTATGCACCCGTTGGCTGTATAAGTTGGGTGCACTTTCGAGAAACGCAGAAAGAAAGCTTGCTGGTAGATGCGAGCCATTCGGAAAATGGCGCAGGGTAGAAAGAAAAACTCACGGTGGGAAAACTCATCCCTTTCTTATATCCTTCGTTGTCCTCCTTTTCCACCTCTACCCCATCCAAGGGATGCATCCAATGACTTGACGGAAAGCGCCGCTTCATTATTCATGCCCCGCAGCATTTTCGCGCTTTTCCGGCTAATGCTCCAAGACCAGAGGAATGCCAGGATGTGAGTGTGTGGGAAGGACGAAAGGATGAGAGAAACGAATAGGAAGCAACATGCAGCCTCCCCCTTCGCCTCCTTCCACCCGCTGCGCTTTCGAGCGGGAAGGATATTTTTGTATCATCACCGCGAATTTATTCCCAAACTCGTTCCTTCCGGCACCCGTGGCAATTTTCCCGCTTTCCACCGACATGTCTCGAAACACTTACCTCCCTGCTTGGACGCAACCCTCATCCGCACTTTATTCGTGCCTTTTGTCATCGCGAGAAGGCGGAAAGTTTTGCGAAAGCTTCGAAGAAATGCAAACCCATTTGCATTCAAATTGACTCCTTCCTTTCCATCTCACGTGTGTATGTGTGTGTGTGTGGTGTGCTATTTTTTTCTCTCCAAAATGTTGGCTTTTCCGGTGGGGGTTAGCTTTTCGGATGTGCGCCCGTGGATTAAGGGTGGTACGTGGGGGTTGTCTGTTTTTAAAATCTGTTTCGTTTATTTAAATGAGATTCAATTGACTTTCAAATACTTAACGCTAGTAGAGAATTTAACTATGTACAAATTGACAGTTTTTTTGTTTCGCGATTTTTTTCTGTTGCCTCCGCTCGAAGAGTACCAGATCTACTCTGCTGGCGCTCCTCAACCCTTGTCAATCAACCCACACCCGGTGGTTTTCCTTCCCCCGTTTAGGGGACAGTTTCGAGGGTGAGCTTCAAGGGTTCTGCTAGCTTTAAATTTTTTCTATTTGTTTCACTTCTGAAGTCATATTGATGATACTCATAACAGTGCGGCCGATGCGTTCCGCACTCTGCGCCCTCCTGCACCCGACCCCTTGCTCTGGGGATGATAATCTTGTTTTTATAATACATTCGTTTCCGGTTTCTTTATTCCACTATCTATAAGCATAAGTTCTATATAGATCTATGAATATCTTGCATTCTTCATAATATGGATGCCGGCATATGTACCTATATGTATATATGTATATATGTACGCTGCTCGCACATATATATGTACAAACATTCGCATGCATTTATCCATCTATGTACAGCTAACGATAACTTGATGCGTTCATACTGGCGTATAATTGATAATGTATGTATGTTCGAGTGGCTCCGTGTATGGGTATGTATAGTTTTGCTGTAAGTTCACGTTTCTAGGGCAAGCAGGGCTATCCGCTTTACCCGCGATTCTCATGCTTTATGTACACACGCGCGCAAACGGGAAATGGCGACCCACGTTCTCAATTCGAGCAGTTTCAGAAACGAGACTTTTTGCACCCGATCCCGGGTGCTCACGGCACAATTACATCTCTCGATGAGTACTCGTGCTCAAGTCCTCCATGGGTGAGGCTTCTGGACGAAAAAAAAAACGTTTAAGGGGGCCATTCATTTTTACCCCCTACCAGGCGCCTCCGCTGCTCGAATATTCATTCGTTCAACCCCAAACGCCTTGCTGGTCGGGGCCCCGTTTCGCTTAGGGGATAAAATTAAAAATAAAAACCGACACATCAAATGCCTATAGTTCTTACGGTACAGTTCCTTACAGTCTAGCTTGAATGAATTTGAACGATTTTTCAATGTGAAGAAAATGTTAAACGTAGCTACTGGGCGCACTAATGATACGAGTTCAGTCGAATGGCCTAGTGGGTGGAGGGCTGTTGGCAATTCACACGCTCTTAGGGTGTAATAATTGTGTTGCTGGTTCATTTTGCTCTCCTACTTATCTATTTTTTTTTTCTTCATTTCATCCTCTTTCTGCTTCGATTTCGAGCAGTTTCTTATGCACCTCAGTTTGCGCTTCGCTCACGGAATATGCACCAGCGGGTTGAAATCTTATGTGAAACACCTTCCAAAACAAACCCATTTACGCCCAGTTTCTCTCGTCCGTCCCTGCTCGGTCTCGTTTAAATTATAAACTATACATTTAAAAAACAATTTGGTATATTCTCACATGATGCACCCGCACCTTGCAGTTCGCCGCTTGCAGTTCGAAGAACATTTCGGAATAGTAAAGCGAAAAGGAAAGCCACGAAAAAAAAACACACACACACACACAACCACTCCCACCAGCACCAATGTGCACGGAAAATCTTTCTACCATTTTCCCCTCGATTTTCCAGCCGTCTGGTGTTTTTTTTTTCCAGCCATTTCTTTTGCATGCCAATAATTGACAGCTATCCGAAACGGTGTGTGTGTGTGTGTGTGCATCAGCTTTAAATTCCATGTGGCCACCAACACCAACGAGCAAACACCGGACCACACGGTGGGAGTGAGGCGTTTGATTGTAGTTTTTTTTTTCGACTTAAGGAAAGTGAGCTGGGAAAAGTGGGCATAAAATTCAGCAGAAGAAAAGCGCATAAGAAAAGGCTACGCTTCTGGGGGAGTTTTCTTCTTCAGCTTCTTATTCTTATCCTTCCCTCCGGTGAGGATCCCTCACCAAACACCTCAGCGGCAGATAAAGTCACTCGTCAAGCGCAAGCGTATGGCTTCGATAAATGTGCATAGGTCGGTGCCGGTATGTGTATGTATATGTGTGTATGTATGTGTGTGCTTAAAATGTCCCTCGCAATTTCCCCGCTTTGCGGCCATTTTCACCTCGCTTCTCCCCCTCTCTTTTTTTCTCTCTCTTTCACTCTCTCTCCTTCCCTAAATGGTCGCTAAACATGCGTTAAAGCTAAAGCTTGCCGATCAGCTGCATTTGTATTGGTGTGTCTCTGCTCCTGCTCTCCTGTGGTGATCCGCGCTTTAGCGACGAACAATGTATATTGACACGCTGGGTAAATGTACATCCCCAACCAGACACACACACGCATATATATATATGTATATGTATATATATATATATCTATAAGAATACATAAAATTTCCCGTTCACTGATCTCTTCTAGATTCGTTAATGTGATTTCCTTGTATATCGCGTTCGCCACCGTCCGGTCCGTTTCGTGCCGCCGATTTGTTCGTATATATTTGCTAGTTTTTTTGTTGTTTTTGTTCGATTCTTTCTTTTTTTGTTGTCGATATTTTTGTTTTCGTTCTCCGCTTCTTCGGTGCTTTTTTACTTGCGTCTCAGCTTCTCCGCTCCGCGCTCCACGTCATAATAAGGCCACACATTTTGAATGAAAGTAGAACGTAACGGTCAAAAAACGCTGCCCCGGGGTGCAGCAATGCAACTATCTAAACAGCCTAACGAGTGCTCCCGCGCTACCTGACGAACGCGGAAAATGATGCGGTGAGGGGAGGGGGAGGTGGAAAACGGGGTAGAGGGGAGATCAGAGCAAACGAAGGGAAGCTGCCCACCTTTACTCGGTCAGGATCATCCCGAACAATTCCTTTATCAAGGTGAGCTGCAGAAGGCGATGATGGCGCAAAAAGGTTAAAAAGAGAGAGAGGTGATTAACCACCATCGAGGGAAAAGGGCAGGTGTTCAGAGGAGGAGGTGGAGTGGTTTGAATGTTTCTTCTTCGTTTGTTTGTTTGTTTGTTTTTTTGGCAAAACGGCAGGATCCCTTTATGTGGGATGATTTATGTGATCGCCTGCAACACGCACAACACGGTTGACAGACAGACCGACTCAGGGTTGAATCTTCACTCTCTCAGACGTTGAGTGTCCCTCGTAGAAGTCGATCATGGGACGGCTAGACGTGCGTCGCGAGCGCCCCCTTGCGGATGTCCCCGTTCGCGGGCAGGATGAACTGACCTGGTGCAGGACTACCTGTTTGGGCCGCGACCTGCGCACCCGCCTGCTGGACCTGCTGTAACGTCTGATCGCTACCGGCACTCGTCGAACGGATCGATTCTGGGCTGGTGAGGCTTGAACCGATACCGATCACACTGCCTGAGTTGACACCGATGTTGACACCCATCAGCAGAGCGCTTGTTGGATGTCGACCAGCACTGTACGGTGGGGGTGCGGGAGTGAGTGCCGGGTTGGCGGTACTCGGTGGTGGTAGAGGCGGCAGGTGTGTACTACTGCTGCGCAGGTACGGGTTGCCGTACGTCGCGCTGTACCGCGGGTCTATGCTGGGTGCGTTCATGAGAGATGTATCTGTGAGGGAGAAGGCGAAAGAAATAGCACGAGAGGAGGAAATAGGGTTGGGAAGTGCGATTAGAAAGCTGGTAGAGGACGAGTTGGTTTCGGTAAAGAGTGCAGGAACATGACACTTACTCATCAGTCCGGCTGAGAGCGTACCCATGCCACTCTGAATACTCGGTAGACCGTTGTCTTGGCGTAGCTCACGATTTCTCGTGAGGCTGAGATTACCGTTCGGCAGCTGACCGTTGCTGGTGATGTGCATCGGTAGGTTGTAGTCCTGCGCGTAATCTACGTACGGCACGTAGCCACCGTTGCTCTGGCCGATTTTTGCTTGTAACGTCGCTCCGATACCATCCGAGTAGTCACCGGAATAACTGTGAATGTAATCGATACAAGTAGAACGTACACAATATCTCGTTAGTAATTTTCTCGAAATTTCTGGCATCGTCTTCTTGACAGCTTCCCCAAAAATCTTGACATTGCTCTAAAAGTCTAATTTCAACTTCTTCTCAAAAATTCACGACATCTTCCCGAAAATGCAAGGAATTCTCTTGTACACTTACCGGTAGTCGTTGGGAATTCGCACAGGACCCGCCAGAGGCACACCTCCTCCACCTCCAACAGGCATAGTACCTCCGTTAACTCCTCCACTGTTGTTGCTACCACCACTAGACGATCCCATCATATTCATGGCCAATCGCGTCGCGATGCTGTCGGTCCCGGAACAAGTTTCCGAGTACTCGTGGTCCCGATCAATCTTCAGATCACTCACGTTCGATGACCTGTCACTCTCCTTGCACGTCTTTTCGGTCATGTAGTGCTGCTTTGTTTGAGAGAAAAAGAGTATGAGAGACCCAAAAAAAATCGTGGTTAATAATCAGACCCCAAGTGGAAGCTGTTAAGCAGATTTGGTGTCTACTTACGTCCGTAATGACGTCCGCAGGTGGCAGTTTCTTGTTGTTCTTGCGATCACAGCAACACAGGCTCACCACGAGCACAACAACGATGATGACGAAAACGACAGCAAGGATGAAGATAACAACTGGCAGCGAGGATGACTCCATAGGCGCGAACTGGATCTCGAGCGAATCACTACCGTATTCGTTCAGTACGGTACAGTTGTACACGCCAAAGTGCTGCCGTTGACTCTTCGGGATGATGAGCGTCGACCGGACGCCTTCAGGCGAATGATTCTCCAGAATCGTGTGGTCATTCTCGCTGTTCACCTCCAGCCCATTGTACGTCCAGATCACCTGGCGTGCCTTCGGGATCGCGATGGCATCACATTGGATCTGCGAGTTGTCGTTCATCGATCCGTACTGCTGTCGTGGCGACCGGATCGTAGGCGGACCCTTTAGGTGAATAGCTGCACTCGACTCGATCTCTGGGAAGCCGCGTACGCTCGCTTTGCAGCAATATGTGCCAGCGGTTTCTCGTGTCGCCATTAACGTGATATTTGCCGCCGTTGACACGATCCGACCGGTGTCTTCGTGGACCCAGAGGATCTCTGGTGGTGGGTTGCCGTCGACATCACACACGAGCGTTACCTTCCGCTCGAGGTCCGTCTCCACCGACTGAGGCCGAGTTCGGAACGTCGGGCCATAGCTAATGTCGAGGATTTCACTTTCTTCACTCTTGCCCACGGCGTTGTGGACCTCACACTTTATCACGGCGTCGTGGTACTCCTTCGTGACGTTATGAATCACCTGCGAGAGTGTAAGGTGTCGATCGAAGATCTCAGAAAGATGTTCCAGAGGATCTGGTGTGGTCTGCAGGTACTTACCATCTCAGTCGTGTAGTCACCCACGATAGGTTCGTCTCCTCGATACCAGTGGTACGTAACATCCGCTGGATTGGCATCTGCTCGACAAGACAGTCGGACCTCCGCTCCCTCAGGTATCCGACCTCCAGCAAGCGCACCTCCCACCACCGACACGCTCACCTTCGGTGCGTACTTCACCTCCAACTTCAGCCGCACAGACCTGTATGTCCGATCAGCTGTATTCTGCGCCTGACAGGTGAACGACGTGTTGTGGTGTTCCTTTTTCGGAGTCAGCTTCAAAATCGACTTGGCCGTGTACCGACCCGTGTCCGTCATTGGTTCCTTCACGTACTCAATGCCCTTCGTCAGCACAGTACCCTGCCCATCTATCCACGTGATCTCTGCAGCAGGCTTGCCTCCCACTGACACACACTCGAGCTCAATCTCACGGTCCTCCGTCGTGACCAGGAAGTCACCCTGCACGATTTTGGGTGGTTCTGGCGGCACCAACACCGTGAGGGTCGCAAACCGCGACCTAATGCCAGGTGTGCCTGTTTGTAGCGATGTTGAAAAACGCTCTAATTAGAGAGAGGACGTTGCGAAAGACAAACCAGCGGCTTAAGAAGAGAAGTACTTACCGTCTTTACCTCGCCCGACCTGACACTGATAGCGGGCTTCGTCGTCCAGCATGACAGGGTAGATCTCAAGCGAGTAGTCACCCTCCTCATCACTGCCGACCATAATATATCGATCGAACCCGCTCAGGTTCCGATGCCACCCAAGCCCAAAGTCATCCTTCGTCCACTGGAGCTGGCCTTCCTTATCCACCACCCGACAGGGTAGCGTCACACGTGAACCAACGATGGCCGTCTGATCCTGCGGTTCCATCGCAAACTTCTGTACACCTCCTCCACCTGAGCTCGCCTTCACTGCCGTCGCACTCCTCAGCAGCACCAGCAGCAGTATAGACAGCAGGCTGGTTCTCGCTGCCACCACACCTCGTAAGCTCATCGTTGAAGATCTCGCCATTGGCACCGGGTTCCTCGATCTGCGTTTACGGCAGACGTGCTCACAGGGTGCCTGCAGATAGGTAGCGTCCCGCTCGATGGTTACCGGGCCGCCCGATGCATCTCCAGCCGCCAGATCGAGCTAGCAGCAGGTGTTCCCAGCCGAGGGCACGACCTAAAAAGAAGGGCGAAAAAGCAACAAGAACATGAGCCAGACGTTTCGACTTCACCGTATAATCCTACCGCCGTTTAACTTCTCCCAAAGATTCTCTTATCGCACCCAAGTCGGGTGAACGAGGTGGTTGTAAAATAAAATCAAACAACAACCTCATTCGAGCTCACGCGCCCGAGATTGATTTCTGATGAAGTCGACGCGATCCGCTACAATTATCTGCGGCTCGAGACGGCCGCGCCATTTGGCAGTATGTAAATGACACTTTTTATGACGTTTCGATCGAATTTCGGGGGATTGAGAGTCTCGAGAGTTTTTTTATGTCGCCCGATGTTTTGGGCGCGCCAAAGATAGCCGAGGTCTCTCGCAACTCGCGCGTCATCTGGCGGATTAAAGGATCAGCGAGGCTCTAGCGGGGGCGGCCATTTAGGACTGGGTTTTCCAAAAAAAAAAAAAAAAAACAGGGGCCGCCAATCAGACGTGGGAAGAGGCGAAGAGCGAAAAAGAAAAATGTACTTTTACGGCCTTTCCTGTTTTCCGGCGAACCTTCTAACCCCTGTGCGGCGCTAAGTGAGAGCGACCGATTGAAAGCTCATTCTAGGTTGGGCTTCTTTCCACCCTTAACGCCCTTTGGCTTCTCTTCCACCCTTGCGGGGTGGATACTTTTCGTGTCTTAAAAATTTGATTTACTGCAGGTTTATTTATTTTAAACAGCATTTTATGTGATGTTTGCCTGGCGCGCGGGAGTTTATTTATTTGTTTTTCTCGCTCTCTCTCTCTCTCTCTCTCTCTCTCTCTCTCTCTCTTTCTCTTTCGTTCTCTCTTGTACGCTCTTTCTCCTAATCGGAGGGGCTACTTTTATGCCGCTGTAAAACTTTTTGTCCAGCCTACCTACTCCTCTCCTACCACCCCCCCTCCCCCCCCCCCCGAAAAGCCTTCTAACGATATTGCTTCGCTATCTCTCCTTCGGCGGAAAAACCGAAAACAAACACGCGGTGCCCGTGGGGCGAATGGAACGAAATCAAATCAATCGACTAAGGGCGTGGGGTGATGGAGGGGGTTGCATGGGCAGAAGGGAGCCACTTCTTCGCTCTTTCTCACCCCCCCCCCTCCCCCTCCTTCTCCCGCAACAACACCATAAAACATTCTCAGGGCGAGATCGAAACAAATTGATTTTGGCTCACTTAACAATGCTAACAAGCGGTCACGGTGCAGGCAGATGGTGTCGGTGGTGGGAAGGCGGGAGGCGAGGAAAACAACAAATAATATCGGCCGTTCCGTTTCACCACCCCCCCCCCCCTGCTCTTTCCCACTCGGCTCTACGACGGGAAAGCATCTCGAAGCGGCGCGCGCTAGAAATGAAAAGCTCCCCGAGCTTGAGCGTGAAAGAGAGAGAGAGAGGCAAAACATGAGCCGGGAAGCGGCTCGTAAAATTACGTCTTAATTCTATCAACCATCCGAGGCGTGCGCGCGCGTGTGTGTGTGTGTGTGTGTGGATGTGTTTTAGTTATTTTCAACCCCAAAACCCGACCACCAGAGGGCGCCCACAAAACGACGTGAGAGCGCGCCCGGACGTTGGCCTGCAAAATGGCTCCCTCTACTGGACCACCCTCTCACCCCCACTCCCTCACCCCACGCATGGGAGCGTCAATTGTTTCGCTCTTTTGCAAAGCCACCTCCCCCCCTCCCCCCCCCCCCCCCAGGGCAACCTGCGGGGACAGGATTTTCGCCAGCAAAGTGCCGAACGATGTCACCGGGTGTTTGGTGCGCCATTGCTGCCCACTCGAACGGAAAGGGCCTCCCATCCCCTCCCTTCACCCCTCTCGGCACCTGGCGTGAGTGTCATAAATGATAACACCATTGTCCGGCCCACCCGATCTGCCTATCTGCAGCGCGAGCTTCATACAGGTGCAAGAAGGTTGGCCTGCTCGGATCGCAAAAAAACGGGCGCCATTTTGGTAGCACAACGTGCCGTCCTTTCACCCTCCCTGGATGCGGCTGGCCGCGGGTAGTCTGCAACACCGAGAGCACATCAACAATGGGGCCTCCGGTGCGAAGCTCGGAGTCCTTCGGAGACAATCGAGATCCAGCCTAGGGTCCTTCCATTACACGTGTTTCAAGCGAAGCGTTGCGATGAGCTGCCAAAAGGGGGGAGGGGGGTGCGTTTCGCTTCGGTGTTTTCTTTTTGTTTGCATGGCCCCATTTCCCACCCCTTGCAGGCAATGGGGGTCCTTCTCGAGGGTCCGGACCTTCGCTTAAAGGACGACGCTTCGGGGGAAGCTTTTCGAGCGCACCATGGCAGTCGCGCACCCTGGGGTAGCTTTTCGACCGTGTCGAGGCGATTATCGGTACCACCGGAACCTACCACCGGTGTGGGTGGGTGGTGTCACTCGGGCGCCGTTGTTACGCGCGTTGCTCGAGGACGAACAGAAAACGAAAAAAAAAAAATCACCCAACTGAAGCACGGAAGGACCGGACCCGGCGCTTGAAGCAGCTCCTTTGTTCCGGGAGCTCTACAAGCGGGCTACCCCACTAGGAGGGGGGGGGGGGGAGGGGCTGAACGTCGAGAGGCTTTTCCATGAGGCAGGATTTTTCTTCTCCGGTGGGCGATCGATTACACACAGCGGCGTTTCCGTGTGTGCGATAGCGCAGCCAACCAAACATTGGCACTATCGGGCGAACCTTCCTCTGCGAAGCTCATCCCCCCCGCCCTTTCCCTACCCAGTAGTTCGGCTTTTGTTCTCCAACCCCCGAACCGAAGGGTGGGTGTGGAAATTTTGAAAGCTAACCTGCTGCAGCCTGTCAATGGACGCTGACGGTGAATTGGAGGAGACATTCCTTATCCGATCTGGCTAGTCGTTCGCTCGCACTCCTCTCCCCCGCCACCGCCACCTTCACCCCCAGCCAGTAGGGTCGTAAATTAAGATAAACGGATAGTATTGCTTAATTGAAATAATTTTGGTGCTTCAGCAGAGTTTTTGGGCCTGCCACAGCGCCGGGATAAAGGCGACCTTCCTGGGTCATCCTTTCTGAGTGGGTGAACCTCTTTGAGGTTTTTTGAAGAGCGATAGACGTCCTCTCTCTCGCTCTCCCGCTGGCCACCCAACCTGCACCATGCAGAAGTCAGCCTTTTTCGCCTCAAACCGCCCTTCCCGGGCACACGCACGCTCAGACTCGAGTTCAAAGGACCCGAATTGGACAACATCCAATTAGAGATCGATTACCGTCGATCAAGGGAAATAAAATACAGCGGAGGTCCGGAACCTGGAGCGGGTTTGGCCTTCCCCCCCCCCCCCGCCTGGGCTAAGAAGCTTACCGGGTACTTTTATGGGTTTTTTTTCGCTCCGCTTTTTTTTTTGCTCGTGCTTTTCCTCTTCATTTTTCCGCTCGCTAGTGGCATGGTGCCTTCGTCTAAAGGCACCACGCGTAGATAGCCAAGGTTAGGTGGTTGGAAAATTGTGCCTTCACCCCTCGAGACCCTCACCCCACCCCGCACCACGCCATCGTCGTTCTCGAGGGGGAAAGCAGGGAAAGTTTGCGTAAGAGGCTTACGAGCTGGTGGCTTTGGTAAAGCATCGGTGGCCCTTCTCGAGCAGGAAATCGATCTCGAGCCGCACGTCAGCAGAATCCCCGGGTCCGGCTTGGATGACGAGCTAGGGAGGGTAATGGATCGATCGGTCGGGCGTAAGCAATTTTATATTTTTACTCTAATTCGGGTTGCTGCGGCAGCAATTCCGTGCCACGCGGCTCGTGCGGGGGGGGGGGGGGGGGTGAAGGAGGGGGGGCGTAAGAAGTTCGGTGCTTCCACGTGGCCGTGACACGTTTTTCCACCTTCACTCCCACCCCACCATACGCACCCCGGTGAAGCTTCTGCTTGCTTAGAGTTGGTTCTAAGTTACGTTCGCAGGACGAAATGCGTCCTGCTGGGGATGAAAAACAGGACATCACGCTCGAAGATGCACGCTGCAATTGACGCATTTCACGATGACGTGAGTCACTGTTCATCCCCTTTAAACCCCGCATCACGGGGTGGCTGGGAAAGTTTCATTTTTGTTTCATTTTTCTTTCGACGTGTTTCGTCGCGGAAAATTCGGCTCTACCTTCACGCCATCATTAAAGCCTTCTCTTGGGAGGGTGCGTGTGTATGTGTTATACGCTCATTTCCGGAGCTCATTCCGTACCCCCTTCCGTGCCTTGCCCTTCCCGCTGCTAGCCCCTAACCCTTCAGCCTTCAGCAACAAGTCTGCAATTAAAAAAAAAACGACAAAAAAAAAACACGCACCACAAAACCCCGGCGACCCGTCACATCCGAGCTCTGGCGGGTATTTCCGGTTTGGTTCTTCGCTTTTGCGCTTTATTATTTGCTCGCTGCTTTCCCCGTCGCAGCCTCCTCGTCGGCCCCGGTTGGGCCGGTTTTGAGTGACATAAAGATATTTAAAACGTTACGTTTTCCCGTTGGCTTTGGGATTGGACTTTTTTTGTTGAGCAATCTGTTTCTTCACATTTTTTGTCTTGGTTTTTGGCTTAACCACTCTCTCTCTCTCTCTCATTCTCTCCGGGCTGCTGCAGGAAGCGGAAGTTGTTAGAGAACATACACACCGCACTCGCGTCATCCCGGGGTACCTTTTTCATCTTAATTTTGGGCCACGGGCGTAAATTTTCGACTGGCGATGGAGAGATTTATCCAGCGCCAAAGCGATTGAAAGCGAGCATTTTTAAACGCCCCTTCTTAAAGACTGCTAATAGGAGGCTTGTTCGAGATGGCTCGCTTGTTTGTTGTCAAACTCTCTCCCTGATTTGAATTTACCCGTTCGAATCAAAGCAACGACCATCGCAATGGCCTGAAATTGAAACCGAATGTTATGCTTTGCGGGAGCTTGCAGTAATTAGTTTTTGACACCACTCCTTTTTGAAACGTCAAAGTAGGCAGCAAAAAAAAAAATAAAAACACCCCAAACGCAAACACACTTAGCACAAACGTCATCTCGCATCCCGCGTTCGCCTAATGGGTTGTTGCTTATTTTCTGCTTCCGCTTCTTCTCCGCTGACGCTTTCCTTTCTGGCGGTTAGTGAACAAAAAGAGAACAAAAAAAAACCACAACCTGCAAACAGGATCGCAAAAGCATCGAGAGTATGAGGTCTCCCAGGTGTTTTCGCGCGTGTGGAATGCGTGCGTGGGCTTCTCGTGGGTTGGCGCGTGGTCGGTCTTAGATGGTCACCGTAAACGCCACCGCAAGCGCAAAAAAGGGGCCCACGCCACGCGTTCAGTGAACCTTTCCGCGATGGGGCGGGTTTTCCTCGAGATAATTGCTCCACTCGTCACTCGGGTAGCACTCGGGGTCGGCCATTATTTCACCAGCCGGGGTTCCACATTTTTTTTACTCTCTCTCTCATTCTCTCTCTCCCTTCTTTTGATGGCGTATTATTAAGCCCCCAGACGGAAGCCCGAACCTCTGGGAATGGCACTGCGATCGGGATCGTGAAGAAATGAGTTTTGAGGGTGGTAAAAGAAAGAGGAAAACCCCCGCGCCAGGCAGCATCCGTGAAGAAAGGAATAATAAACGAAGTGCGAGAGTGAGAGAGAGAGAGAGAGAAAGCAACAACTCGCGATCGAAAATGACGCTGCGGCACAACTCGTTTGCCAGGTCGCGCAGATTGAGAGACATTAATCACGAGGTGTGCGAGGGAAAACTGGGCGCAGGTGTTGGGGAGGGACGAAGGGCACAGGAAGACGAGAGAAAGAGAGAGAGAGAAAGCAGCCTGATCGCACCCTTGGGGATTGAATCCGGTTCGCGTGGCTCGTTGTGCGCCAATCGATGATGGGCGCGCGCGCGCACGCTCGCGCACAACCCCTCAGCGAGAAGGGTTGAAAGGGGGTGGAAAGAGGGTGTGCAGAAGGGGGATGCTGGGATCAACCCTCCAACCGTCTTCCCCCCGTAACGCTTAACGGTTGTTCGCCCGGTCGAAGCAGCCACACGACGAAACGCTACAAAGGGAGGGACAAAAATAGGGCTTCTTCATCCCGCGGGCGCGTGGTTTTTAATGTAGTCACACACACACACGCACACACACACACACGCGCCCAGGTAGACAATCGACGGGACGATGCGTTGGGCATCCACGCTGGGTACTGATGGCGATTGTGCGATTTCGGCGTATCTTCACCATCTTTCCGTTCAGGGGCGTCCGCTTGGAAAACAAACCGATCAGCGACGTTCGATGGCACAAGAGGGGGTGGATGGGGAAGCATGGGTGGTCGGGGGGGGGGGGAGAAAAAAGCCCACGGTCTACACGGTGCACCCCCAGGCGAGCCTCCCGGGCAATGGCTTCCCAAGCGCACTGCATCCCCAAGAGACATTGGACCTGATGCTGTTGCTGCTGCTGCTGTTGCTGCAGGTGGCCACTTATCTGATGTTGGGGCAACAAATCAATTCGCATCGAACGCCCGGGAACCCCCTCCCCCCCTTTCGATGCTCCCTTTCCCCCCCCCCCTCCAGCCACGACCCGCTCAGCCACCACCCCTATACAAAGGGGGTGTCTTTCGGTACGGGTGCTGTTGGTGCTTTCAGTTGGTTGTTGTTTTTTTTTCTCTCTCTCGAAACTGTTGTTGAACTCCCCCCCGGCATCGGCCCCACGTTGGGCCTTTTTTCTTGCTTTTCCCGCTTCATCTTCGCCCTCCCTCCCCCCCCCCACCCCCTTCGCGTGTGAGGGGATTTATTTAATCTCCAATCTGTCGTGGTTCGTGGCCCCTATAGCCTCCGTTCAATCGTCCCTGAGGCGCGCAGTTCGAGGCTGACGCGAGTGAGATGTTGCCGCAGCATCCGCCAACCACACACACACACACGTAGGCACACACACGCACCGAAACCCCATGCCACGAAATGAACACGAAGCGCAGCACTATTGAAGCAATCATTAGGGCGTGAAATCAATTCGGAATATGTTTGCCTGATGGAAATTGAGCTGAATTCAGTTGATCGCTGATCCCCGCTGCTGATCGGTGGAGCGCAAGCGCTGCCGCTGTCATGTCCCGGTTGCCCTCGGACGCTGCTACCGACAACAATGATGGCTTTTTCCACGACCAAAGCGAGGGGGTTTTGGGATTGAATGTTTGAAGTGCGCAGAGTGCCTGTGCCTGTCAGATCGAACCAATTGCGGTTTTAGCAAAAGCGCGGTCCTCTTGTTCGGGATGGATGGATGCTTCGCGGGTCGCACTGTTGCGCTGACCTGGGACTGGAGGGGGGTTTTCGGAGGGAAGGAAAAGGGCTTTTCCACACCCCTTCGCTTTTTTCCCAACCCCACTCGTTGAGCATTGGGTAGCGATTTCTGAGCGCGCGCGCGCGCGCCATTTGTGCCCGGTTTCGACAGCGGGCTCGTTTGGTTGTTGTTGTTTTTGTGTCCTTTTTGTTTGATGTTTCTTTTCTTCTTCCTATGTGCAAGCATGCATTTTGCACACGTGTACAGTTTGCTTGCATTTCGTGCATTTACATTTCTTACGATGTACGATTTATATTGATACGTATCGGTTAGTGTTTTTTTGTCAGTTGTTTTTATCTTTTTTAACTAGTCTTAATTAGTGTTTTATTATGTTTTTTAGTCATATATCTGCTTCAGTGAATTTTTATAAATTTGTTTTTATTAGGTTTGCATATATTTTCGATTTATAGAGATTCATTTAATTTAAGGAGTTATTTTGTATTTTTTTATCCATTTTAGTACGTTTTCACTTCTATCTATTTTTCTTATTAATTGTTTATTCGATTTAATGAAATGAAAAAGATGACTTCTAGGTGAATGTTTCAATTTTAATAAAATTGCCAGTTGCGAGTGATATATGTGGGATTTCCAGCAAGTTTCCCATTTCCCATCCATTTCCTCATTTTTACACTAACAGCTCCAGGTAGCCCGATGGCTTCCCGTCCGATTGCTCCGATTGATGGGACGCAATTCCAGAGCCCGCCCGGTACATCGGTCCGGCCGGTTCGTTAACATAAATTAATAACATCCACCCAGAGCCCCACGGTGGCGAGCAACCGGCGTCATTTCCAGCGAGCCGCCGCAAAATGAATCCTTTATTGCAAACATGCGCCTCCTGTCCTGACCAGCCGGGAATCGAGGGCTGTGTAATCAAATATCAAAGGACTCCATGAGCACAGAACCTCGCTTCCTCATACCATGCGTTTAACGCTCGAGCGCAAAAATAAAACACACGACGAGCGAGGTGGAAGAAAAATATATGTATATTTGTACGCAAACCGAACGCACGATTGTCGATCGGAAAATCAAACCGGACACGCAACCCACCGAGGTGAGACGTGCAGCATCCCGTCGCCGGAAAAATCACCCCTATCGTTGCGGTGTACTCCCGGGGAGAGCTGGCACCTTTCAGGGTTTGGAAAACAGGCCGGAAAATGGGCGGAGAAACACGCCCGGGAATGCTAATAAATTGTCATCTGGTGGCAGGTACGAAAAGGGGCCAGGTAACGTAGCGGTTTCCGGTCCGGACCGGTGCGAGAGACCCTTTTTCCTTCCCCTTCCAGTAGCTGTCGGTTTCACTCAGAAAGCGTCGTGCTTTTTCCCGCTTGTTTTCTACCCCGGATGCCTTTGTTTTTCCCGGCCAAAGCTCGGTTTTGCTTCTCGCTCGCTTTTTTATCCTTCTTCATAAATCTGTAGCTCCTGAAGCATTACGCATTTCCGCTCCCAAATCAGGAGCCGATTCGATCTTACCTCCTGTTCCGGTTCGCAGGAGTCGGAATTCACGCGCGACAACCGCGACATTAGCCGAGCGTATAAAAGAAAAACCACCCAACGGGTGGAAAACCCACCGCTGGTCGTTGAGTAAATTTTGAATCAACCATAATTGGATGGCAATCGAACGAATTTCGGTGCCGAAAAGAGGCGGTCGGTATGTTAGTACACAACCCCCGAAGGTTCGATTAGTGCGCTCGGTTTTGGAAGTATCCCCTCGATGGCACGCAACACCTCACTCGGTGCGAAATTAACATCCAAATTTTATTGCCCGTGATGCAACGCGCGCCCCACATGTGGACGTAATCGTGCCGAAACTTATAATTGTACTAAATCGGCGCCGCGATTGAGGTTCGGTTTCACAAGCGGTACCAAATTGGTGGCATTCAGGCGGGTTTTCTCTCGGAGGGCTGCCTGCTTCAATTACCCGGGTGCGATTTATGTTGTGCGCATTCGTAAGAGTCAAGCTGGACGTTGTCGGACGTCGGTTTGGTGGCCTTCCTGTCGATCTAAAATAGCGAAAGCCGCCAATGAGTGCCACCTGATGGGCTGTGTGGTGCTTATTTCCTGCGCGAGTGCGTAATTTGGTGGTGATTGCGTTTGCCACACGCGCGCAGGTCATGAGGGGAGATTTACAAATCAATTTAATGCTTCACCGGTTGCCATTCCAATTTGCGCCAGAGGGCGCTCTGCAGGTGACGTAATGTCACTAAGTAGGGGGGGTTTCTAAACGTCAAAGTGTCAAATGTCAGACCTAAGTTTTGTGTCTCATTTAGCCAAAAACCATCGTTGAAGAAGCCCTAGCTTGTCGTTTATTTGTCGTGAGTTTGCGTCCTTTTCTCGGTTGTTTGCTCGTGACCAAATAATCACACAACCTTCGATCACACAAGCTTCGATCAAGGTTCGGGTAGAGGCTGACACTTTAATTAGCGATCGTTCCGTAGCACAAACGCACTTTTATAGAGCGCTCATAAATACGTTTCCGCCGGAGGTAGCCGCCCCCGATTTTTCGCTCGGATTGTGTAGGTGATGCCACAAACAGAGCTCCCCGAAAGCTCAGGGTCCGGATGCAATTCAAGTCGGCTAGGTCACAGGAGGCCAGCAACAAAAAAGGCAGCGCTCAACCAACGCTGGAACGATCTGCTAACGAGCGGGTCCAGCATAAAGGAGCACAGGACGCCACTGTCGGCAGGACTAGAGACCCGGGCGCGTGTGTTTGGCTGCGATTAAATTAAAGACAAACACTCGCACCACGCTGCCGGTGCTCCAATTGGCTCCCTTCCTCACCCCAACCGGTTTGTGGAAGCGGGAAAACTCATCATCACTCCGGACGGGTCGCGCATTGGTTTCTTTTTTTTGCCCCGTTTTTTTTTAATGCCACCGATCCCGCCGGAGGGCAAAAAAAAAACCCGCGCGACAGGAAAAAGGTGATGGAGCTAGAGAGAGAGGGAGCGAGAAAGAAAAAGCCACGCGAGATGATTGCCACCCCTTCGCCGAGGGAAAAAAAAGGGGTAGCTCGCGGCAAAGGGTGGAGAAAATTACACACAAGACACGCAACGGGCCCATCAATCGGCAGCACGAACGGGGCTTCTTTTCGGGTGCCATTCCGGAGGCCTGTACGAGCCGCCGGTTGTTACGGCTGATGATGATGATGATGGTAGCAACGACGACGACGACGACGACGACGATAATAACAAGACCCTTTTGCCAGCCGAGTCTGCCCTACGCTCGAACCGCGATCACGCCCGTGTGGCGGCGAGAAAATAATAAAATCCACCACCCCTACGGCCGGCCACGGGGCGAGCTATAATAATAAGATAAAATAATACGACAAAATGGTGACCGAAAACCGCAGCACCATTCGGGTCAGTGTAGGAATTAGCAGCAGGTCTTGAAAGCAGATGAGCCCTGCGAGCCCTTTTCGAGGTCGGCTCAATTGCGGGAAAATCTGCTTTTTTAAATGATCTAATTCAGCGCTCGTCAGCACGGGAGCCGTGACACATTTCATGGAGCGAAATATTTCAAGCCATCCCCGCTGGTAAAACAAGACAACCTGCTTATCTGCTCCCGTTTGCATGTTCGTTTGATCATGCGTTCGATGCGGAGTTGTTTCCTCGACGCAACATTCGTACCGGGAGACGATCGCTATCCACCGGACGATGTTTGAGGAGTCATTTTTAATTCACTTACCCAACCCAACGCGCCCCATTGACGGACTTCCAGGTTCCGGTGGAGCATCGGGAACCTGGCGCAAAGCGTAGACGACGAGAACACACCGAAGAGGACGTCGAACAGGATGCCGTGGTTCAGGTTATGGTTACGACCTCGCTGCCTCGCTCCCGATCGTTGGTGCTCTTGATTTTTATGATCGCCCGTCCGGCCTGCCCTCTGATCACATTTCTGTTCCCTCCCCTCAACCACCAGTTTCAGTCCCACGGGGTCATCCTCGCATGCTGCAGCCTCCACATTCCTCTGCTAGGTCCGCGGTGTCGTTGCGATGAATTTAATTCTTCTCCCGGTTTATTTTTTCTGCTGCTGCCACCGGTTTCCGCTGCGCACTAATTTCACCCCCCCCCCCCTCCCCCTCGCAGCCCCATGTGCCCAAAGGCTTTCCCTGCCAGCCTTCTTCAACTCCTTCCCTCGTAAGCCGCCCTGCCTTTATGATTATTAGGCCCCAAGGGTCGCAGCCTCTTTCCATCCTGCAACCGCAGCAACACCAGCATCAGCTCGGACGGCGTTGTCGCTTCCTGTGCCCTCGTATTCCCTTACATTCCCCCCCCCCCTCTTCCCCCTCTCCCCCTCTGCCACCCTTTAAGGCCCAAGAGCTGCGTACGCGCGCGCGCCTCAAACCCGCAGGGAAACAGGTCTTGCGCGTGGCCGACGACGCGTCGGGTCGCCCTTTTTCCAGCTTCTTTTGCTCCCGAGTGCAACGAGTCAATCGCGTCCATCATCGGCCATCTTCATCTCCTTGGTTGGAAGGTGGGGGGGCACCTTCTATCCACCCCTTTGTTCACTCACCTCTGCTCCCAACCTTCTCGGACGTGCTCTCACGTTCCCGTCTGCGCAATCCTTCACTTATGCTTTACTGCTTCCTTCGATCGCTTTCGATCGCTTGGCCCCCCCTCTCTCGATCTGCCCCTCTTCCCTTCTCCATCTCTACACTCTCCCCCCCCCCCTACAGGTTCGGCTTGATTGCCGCATCAGATTGCCGGACCGCGCTGGACTGTGAGAACTTCTGGCAGGTGGTAAAAGTCTTGCCCGTCGCCCGATTTTTCCTCGTTCTTTTCGCTTCGCTTTATTTTTTTTTGTTGTTTGCTACCCCCGTCCCCGAGTTCGATTGTTTTTTCACCCTCCAGCCCCTTTCGGCTGTTCACTTTCACCCTCTCCTTCGCTCTGCATCCCAATTGCTCGGTCGGATGCTGCTGGTTTATGTCTTTGCTCCGATTTTTGAGCCGTTTTTTTCTCCGGCGATTGTTGAACCCCGGCGAGGGACCGTCGAAGGGCGCACGGGTACGACAACAATTTCGAATTATGTGGCCCCGGGACCTTCGCTGTGAGGTTTTCGGGCTCGAGCAATTAGTCCCGGGAACTCGTCGCCTCTCGTTCGCTCACACACGCATCAGTAGGGGTATGGTCTAGAAGCCGGCAGAATGGAATTCGATTCGAATAAAGTTGTCGAATAGATCAAGATGGCTTTCCGGGGTGGCTATCGTATCGTAGGGCGCTTGGAAGGGATCTTGCGTTAAGCAACGGGCTGTTTTGAGGTTCATTTTTGCTTTGCCGCTTCTTCGAGGGAAAGAGAAACGAAAAAAAAGGGCCCTCGGCCTTGGTGCACACGACCGGCGGCTGGGAAACGCGAGCCCTTCGGGAATGAGCAGGTAGATTTTGGGTAACGAAACAAAAAAAAAAGCTAGCCGGCCCGTTTCCAGTCGGTCGAAGACTCGCTTGCATCCGAAAGTGTCATGATTTTGGAGTGCGCACTTCATCAACCGTACCGTGACAGTGTCGGTTGAAACCGGCTTGGTTGGCGTGCTGTTGAGAAGCTACGAAGGGCGCAAATAAAATAACAACCAAAGAAAAGAAAAAAACACCAAAGCCCCATCGTCTTGGGTATCGAAACCACAAAGAAGCCTATCCAGTGCCGGGATCCTGCGAGAGATGCAGCCTCCGGAGGCCGCAACAGCGCAAACTGCACCTGGGCACCCGGAGGGCGCGAAAATGACCCACAGGAAGTCGGTAAGAAGCCAGGCGAAGAAGTAAAAAAAAAAATGAGAGCGAGAACGGGGCAGCAGGAAAGAAGCGAAAAAAAAAATCAGCCCAAAGGTCCGGCGGGTTCGAAAATCAGGTTGAAGGGAAAAATTAAAATAACCTGCATCCTGTTGATTACACGTTGCCACGATAATGGTGCGGCCCATTCAAGCGCTACGGTGTGGTGAAGGAACAAAAAAAAACGAGACAGAAACCGGTCCAGACCGGTGGGTTTTCAAGTTTTGCGGGACCAGGCTTTGCGCTCGTGGCGTTCTGACCGAACCTGGGAAGCGACCGTCGCGCGACCGGTACGTGGCCCGTTTGGTCCATCAATTGTCATAATTTCACATCTCCTTCCGATCGCGCGGGCCCCCTTTTTCCGAGGTCGTGCTGCTGCAGGCGAACGGAGTGAAACCCGTTCTCGTTGTTATTATGCTTGCTTCTTGCTTTTTTTTATCACTCCCCACGGGTCGGTGTGCCTGTAATGATTACCCTGGGTTGTGGTGGAAAGACGCCAGGCAGGATGCTGAGGACCAGATGGTCGCGAGCCAGTTGCGTTTTGTGGCGATACCGTCGATGTT